>NW_015378089.1:0-149802 GCF_001204775.2 Aspergillus nomiae NRRL 13137
CTGATATCTCTTATATAAAAAAGTTGTTGAAATATAAAATATTACCAAGTATCTTTACGAAGCCTGTAGAGAATTCTGGGGTTGAACCCCCAAGTAACATAAGTTGGCTGTTTAGTTAGACTTTCGGGCCCTGACTAAGCGACCAAAGCGGTCAACAAAGCAGTGAGTATATCCGACCAAAATCTAGAGGAAAATGAATAAATACGGACTGGCAGCATTGGCTTGCCGTAGGTAGGCAGGGAATACCATCCATTTCCATGAACGTGAGGCAAATGAAACAACGGTCTCAAAACCCCCCCTGTGGAATAATTAAGTTGAGCCAAAATTTCCCGATACCGGAGAAAAGACCGATGAATTAACTAACTCCAGGAGCCACACGGAGAATGCCAGCAGGTAATGGTAAAACTTTGATTAATAACGAGAGCTTGTTGCGTTTCCCTGCACTTGGAAATCGCGGATGTGTACTTTTAGGCTTTCGGCATAAACCCTCGAAAAATACCGGGGCATACCAACCTTACCGGTTACTCTCGCCGGTAATGAGCTGAGTATTTCAATAATTACATAAATTATGCCAGGAATATTTCGGTTCATGTATAAAGAGGAACCCACCATCTCCCCACACAAAAGAGGATCTTCATTCCTTTCATTCGCTAGGCCGTGATCAGACATGCTAAAATAGTGGATTGAACCTGAGACAGTAAGCATTGTGCCTCATCCCAGGGAAGAAAGCTGTGTGCAGTCAGGTTCCTGACCGCACGCCTTTGATTCATTGCCCGGCATCCTCGAAATTGTCGAGTGCTAATTCCAAACCAAATGGCGGTAGAACAATTCCACAGACGTCCGCTACTGATCCCTCTAGCTTCCTGAGGAATACCGTCCCTAAGCCTGCGATTCGCACTACTTGATATTTCCCGACATATGGGTGGATACAGGCGATGGATTGAACAGGCTGTTGTCAGGTGGAAGAGCGCGGGTTTATCATATTCAAGGGACAATACAACTGCGATCATTTGGGCCATATCTTGGTGAATGTCTGTGTTGAATATACAAGTGGAAACATTGAATGGGAGGTGCGCAAGTATGACGACGTCAAATACCGTCTGGACTTTGAGCAAGCGCTGTGAACATGGGAGGATGCTTCTTCGTTGTTGATCTGCTGACCGTGTATATTACTTCAAAATGTATCAGTATCGGGGTTGTCCCTATGGTTGGGTTCCATTCACTGAAACAGGTGCGGCGCATTGTAGGATCAATGGAGAAATGTGGTCTGTTGCCTACTTAGCATCAACAGCGATTAGTCGATGTACGATTGATTGGGTTGAAGGTTTTCTAACTACTGGTCAGGTGGACATATACTCTGCATGCTGCAAGGATTGTTCAGCCGGATTCGACGTAGCCCTAACTAGAACCCACCACACTGACAACTTTTGTTGTTGGGCAGAGAGTGGTAGGTATGCTGTACGAGAGAACCGGGGTACACGATTGAGATATAATCAAATTTTATGTCCATTTTAGTATTAATCCGTGAGAGTAAGGTTGTGGACAGTACGTATAAACATCTAACTGTCTCGTACTCCGCAAGTAAAACCCGTATATCGTCCGCTGTTCGACTGTGGTAAATAATGATACACTTTCCAAGCAAGACATACGGCGAAGTTGATCATAAGTTGGGACCAGCTTTAAGAACCTCGGATCTCGCATGATCTCGCATAACGTTTCGCAGAATTTTGCCCGATGGATTCTTGGGAATCGCATCGAGGAACACAACTCCTCCTGAAACACGCTTAATGTAAGAAACCTTGGAGTTGATGAAGGTAGCGATCTCATCGGCAGTGGCAGTCATCTCTTTTTTCAAAACAACATACGCTCGGGGTCGTTCGTCATCGTTGCTAATGCCCGGTCAGTTATCAGTCATCTCATTGTGCACGTCATGTGCTGGAGCAGGTAGCTTACAATGGAACTCCAATCACCGCCACGTCGGCCACAGCAGGGTGCTCCAAGAGTAGAGCTTCCAGCTCCGCTGGTGCAACTTGGTTGCCCTTTACTTTGATCAACTCCTGGAGCAGGTTAACACAGACGAATTCAATCGGAGATTCAACTGGCAACAGCCCAATATACGGACCTTTTTGCGATCCACGATATACCACTTCCCCTGATTGTCAACATAGCCAATATCTCCCGACTTTAGCCAGCCATCGGTTGTCAAAGTATCTCTGGTTGCGGTAGGATTGCGCCAATACCCTTTCATAACGTTGGGCCCGCGGACCCAGAGCTCGCCTCGTTGATTGCGTCCCAGCTCGGTGACCTCATCTTCAGCCATCACCTTGGCCTCGCAGTTGGGAACGAGCTCGCCCACGCATGCCGAATCCGACCAATCTAGAGGGTGCCATGCCATGACAATCGAAGTGGTTCTATACGTGAGATCGGTCAGCCGTCGTATCAATCACAATCGCTTTTTCCGTGCGGGTGGTGCACGTACTCGGTCATGCCCCAGCCTTGCTTGATATTGACCTTTCCCTCCGGCCACAGGCTTCCGCCTTCTCGGAAATCTCCCTTCCAAGCGGCGCCGCCCCACAGAAAATGGTTTCCACGCTGCTCAAATCGTGCTGTTTGGTTTCGGGGCGCTTCACCATGGACACAACGATTGGTGGCACCAAGGTGAGGTCAGAGATGCGAAACCGTTCAATCGCCTGCAAAAACTTAACAAAATCATACTTGTCCATGATGTACACGGGCACGCCGCGCATCAACGCAATGCTCATGAACATGTTCTGCGCCATCGCGTGGTACATGGGCAGTAGGCAGAGCCATTTCCCCCGCGCGATGCGCTCCCGGTGGTCGTTCTGGAGGTAGAACAGGAAGTTGTACTGCAAGATATTGGCGATGATGTTCTTGTGACTCAGGTCCACACCCTTTGGGACGCCCGTGGTGCCGCTCGAGTAGTTCAAGGCCAAGGTCCTGTTGGCCAATTCCGCGGTGGAGAGCTCGTCCCAGGCGAACCGCCGGCCTTCCTCCTCCTCCCCGATCAACTCTCCCCAATACCGATAGTCTGGGCTGGAGAAATCGACCGGCTCCTTTGTTGCGTAGAATGCGTCATTGAATAGAAAGACCTGGTGGGGGCCGAGTCCCGCCATCTTGGCGGCTTGCACACCGGTCTCGATGCTCTTTTCCGCACAGATCAGGTACGTTGCTCCGCTGTCTTTCAACTGGTAGGCCAGCTCCCGTGGGATGTACGCCGGGTTTGCACCGGTGAAAACACCACCGGCCATGAGAATCCCCATGTACACGACGGGGAAGAACAGATTGTTTCCAGAGAAAAACAGGATTCGGTCGCCGGTCTTGATGCCCGACTTACGCAGACCGACCGCAAAGCGTTGGCTCCAAAGTCGGAAGTCATCGTGGGTGAGAAAATGGGTATCGGGTCGGGCGGCGTCGATGAAACATGGCTTTGTTTTGGAGATGGGGTGAGTGGGGGATTTGAAGACCAGGGTGGCCAGGTGGGCGTTGGGGACTTCAATCTTCCAACGAGATCTGACTTCCATCGTGATAACAATCAAGTGGTGGTACTAGGTGTAGGCAGAGCAGGGGGGTACTGTTGGCGAAATGAAGCCGAGGGGCCCCTTATAAATGCCTGCTACAAAGCCGAACACAACCGTTAGGAGAGTATCCCGGAGAATCTTCTAAGTGCCACGCCTGAGGCTACCAATTCTATGACTGCCTCTGATGGCTGCCAAATGTTGACCCTCATATTAGAAAGGTATAGAAACGGAAGAGTCTTCATTAGGGTCAGCATTGGATGTGCGGCAGTAACGTCGGTAATCCGATTACCTTCTTGTCTTGCAGAAAATCCCGGGCCAAGAGAAAAGGCCGAGCCAAATACCCCGAACATTTCGTACTCCGTCCTCGCAGATACACCAAATGCCCAATTGAGCTGCCACTGTAATGTAAGCAGCTGACGTGTACCATTGAACGCTATATGATGATAAACAATGTCACCAATCGACAGCACTTCAGCAATACGGAACATCATTCTTTCTTCACCATGGAAACAGGCCACGGTGACAGGGCTTTGCATGACTTCCAACCGCTGGCCCATATTCCGCCTCTTCACAATGGCATCCCCCCCGAGTTAATCGACCGGTTTGACCCGGTCTTCGTTGATTACTACCAGAAATACAATGTGGGACGCCTTCACTGGGACGAAGTACCCATCGACGAGTTTCGAGCCAACCCCTCCATATATACCATCATATACGGCCGCGCCACAGGACCCGATGTTTTTCGAATTACAGAACAAAAATGCCCCGTGCGAGGAGGCGAGATCACGATCCGGATCTTTGAGCCTGCTCCGGTCATGGATAGTACGGGACTCCCAAGGCCGAGAGCAGCATTTGTCAATTTCCATGGCGGCTGTTGGATCGTCGGGGGGCTTTCGAGCGACCATGGGTACTGCAAACAGCTGGTAGATGGCCTCAACGGTGATCTGGTTGTGTTCGACGTGGATTACAGACTAGCCCCTGAGCATCCGTATCCTGTTCCCATAGAGGACTGCTGGGAAGCGTTTCAGTGGGTACGTCAGTAGATGCACGATGAGTATAGCATCAAATCTCACTCGACTAATTGAATTTTCAGATCCGACGGGAGAAGCTGGACGAATTGAATCTCGATCCTATGCGATTCGCCGTCGGTGGAGTGTCTGCAGGGGGCCATATCTCAGCCGTTGTCGCACATCTTTGCCGAGACAACCAAATTCCTTTACGCCTGCAGGTGTTGTGTGTTCCAATCTGTGACTTGCATAATGTTTTCACCCCCGATGGCAATTTTGATTCGGAGTCTTGCCCCTATGAGTCCTATCGGGAGATGCAGTTCAGTGCCGGGATGACACAACACCGGATGCAACACTGCTACCGCCAGTTTGTGGGGCATTTGGGCCAGCAAAGGCAACCAGATGTGAGTTACCACCCAGTTCGCGAGTCACGGATCGTATCTGAGAAGTATGACAGGATTGGAGAATTTCTCCTATTTTGGCACCCAGTTTTGTGGATCTGGCGCCAGCCCTGGTGTACACGGCCGAAATGGACCCTTTGCGTGATGAAGGGGAGGCATACGTAGCAAAGCTGGAGGCTGCTGGCTGTCGAGTTCGTTTTAAGCGTGTTCTTGGGGCTCCTCATTCGTTCGCGGTGCTGGATGGAATACTCGAGTCAGGGAAGATGTTTAACCGAGAGGTGATTGAGGTACTGAAGACAGAGCTTTCATAGGTGTTAGATTTATAACGCAGTATATTTTCCTGGTCACGAATGGAGTCAGCTTCATCCAGAGATATTTTCCCGTATAGCTTGATAATGAAAATGAATAGCGGTGGCAACAGGCTCATTGTGCTGCGGTATAGGGGCCTGACGTAGCCGAGAATTCCATGTATCAGATCGGGCATGACCGAGCCCCAAACATATCCATGGTTTCCATTTACGGAGAGGCAATCCGGCGTCGGCTTTTATTTGGCACCCCTTATGTAGGGAGTACCAAAGAACAGAGATGGTAGATTGTTTTTAGCGTCGGTAAACATCATCTCCTTGAAAGTATAATCTGTGGGATCGGGAATATATAAAGTTGAGCCACCTGCCCGCTCCTCATTGCACAAAACGTGGTCTACATGACTAGCCCATTCTATCGACAAAATGGATTCGGACAAAATTTCTGAGCCCTCTGGCGAGGCTACCTCGACTGTTCTGCGCCACATTGAAACAACCAATAGCGTCTTTCTCCCGATTTCCCGTGCTGAATTCGAGAAACTCTACCTGAACCCCAAAACCTCTCACAAAGGTCAGCTTCACAAGACTTTTGGGAACCCTACTCCAATTGCTCTGATGGGATTCCTCATCGCTGCTCTTCCAATGTCCTGCATTCAGATGGGCTGGAGGGGTGCTGGTGGGAACGGTGGTGCCATTCTGTGAGTAATGCTGTAGTGACGGTGTCAGTTTGCGTGGAACTGAGCAGATTTCGCCAGCCCCGTATACATCATTTTTGGCGGGTTTTTGCAGTACCTTGGCGCTATTGGCGAATGGATCATAGGGAACACCTACCCATGTGCCCTGTTCTTCACATACGGTAAATAGCAGCCAGAAGAGCGGTGCTGGGGTCATGGTTTGCGGAACTGATACGTGATAACCAACAGGATCGTTCTGGCTCGTGAATGGGGCATCGCTCATGCCTTTCTTTGGAGTCGGCACCAATTACTCTCCTACGGGCAACAGCCTCGAAGGTCAAACAACGCCCATGTTCTATTCTACCGTTGGTGGGTGGCCGTCCACACCCTTTTTATATCCAAGCAATTCTGACTGTTGACTGGAAGCATTTTTCTACGTGTTCCTCGGCGTTCTGACGTTTATTTATACGATTTGCGCCTTGCGTACTAACTTGTGCCTACTGGTTGGTCTGTTCATGCTCGTCATTGATGTAGGCTTTTTCTGCGGCGTCTACTTTCATCTCGCATTGGGCCATGACGCTTTAGCAGCGAAGCTACAAATTGTATATCACTGACCCCACCCTACCCTTGCTGGATTGATCTTTGTGTGGCTAATTCTTACTGAGGCGGCCGGTGCATTGACCTTCGTCCTTTGCATACCGGTTAGTTACCTTTTTGTCACACAAATCCTTGACGCAGTCGATTTTCCCATCGCTTTACCCGTTGGGGAGTTGGGCACCGCCATTCTCGGCAAATCAGAAAGAGCTCAGAGGCAGGCACGCAAAGTGCAGCAAGACCTGCCATATGATCTGACTGCGCAAGAAACGCCTGTCTAGTGCAGTGGGAATAAGATGTCTTCTTTCAATTACAAGCTTGGTCAAACAAGCATATCACCATTGAGCCGACCCGTAAGGTCGTACCCAGATAGGGAGCGTACAGGGAACTCAGAAGCATTGAATGTACCAGGGTAAAAAGGAATACGGCTTCCATTTGAAACCTTTTATCCCAATGGTAGATCAACTGAACTAAATCAACAAAAGTCGATTGTGCTTGCAACACCAAGAAACTGTTAGAGTAGAGTAGGAACCTCTAATGAGGTGTAGCCAGGTCCTCGAGTGAGCCCATACTGACTCTTGGGAGGCTGTCAGGCTCTATTCCGGCCGCGGGCTGTAGGTTTAGACCACATCTGGAATGGAGGATATGGTATCACACTGCCACAGGCATCATTTCTGCCTAAGCAAGTGATTGGTGTAGGGTTGAGCATAGAGATAGGTATGGATGACTTGCACCGTGAGAGTGCCACTCCATGTACGCTATCCGCAGTCCGGTGGTTATATATTCCTCGTCACGCCCAACAAATACGGCCAACGCGTAGATACCGGTTCCTCAACCAGCCATCCTTCGACATCTTATGCGACTGTCTCTTAGTACTCTACCGCACCTCCTCCGATATGTTTGGGCATTGGCCAAAAAGGTAAAACAAATGTTCTTGCATGTATAGCTGGTAAACTTCTAATATTGAATCCCCTCTAGTGAGAACAAATCAAACCCTGCCATTGGAAAGCCCTTCCGGGAGGAGACCTCCAGGATTTTCATCAGTGCCCAGATAATAAGAGATATCCCCGCCAGAGAACTCGACCGTCGAAAATCCATTCCCCAGGAACTCAAATGGATTGCCACTCCAATAGTCAATATGATAATCTTCAAACCGGGGCTCTTTCATGACATCAAAATAGAGCAACCGGGAGCCGGGCCACATGGCTAGCCGGCCATTCTTGTTCCCGTTCTTGAACCAACTGGAACAGGGGCCACTCCATGCCGTGCGCTGGATGTATAGATCTGCGTGCTCTGCAAACTTTTCGCATACATCTGAGCGCGGAGTGACGGCTTTGATGTTCTCTTTTTGCATCTTCTTGACGATAGTGGTGATGTTTTTGACCAGCAGCTCGCTCACGGGCATGTAGGAGCCGTGGCCGAATGGGCCGTAGGGTCCCGCGATGGTGAAGTAGTTTGGAACTGAGGGAGCTGTTAGCCATATTTCCGACGTTGTACGTGGACAACCACTTTGCCTCTTACATGCTGGGATGGCGATGGAGAGGTAGGATATCAGTCTCTCTCGAAACACATCTTGCAGGTTACTTCCATGCGCCACAATTGGGAAGCGAGGGATGAAGGACGTATCGAACCTGTCACAAAGATTAGACGGTAAATAATTCGAAGGGGGTCATGGGTCAGCATACCCAGTCGCACAAATGATGATGTCAACCTTGTGTTCCTTGCCTTCATGGTCGATGAATCCTTCCGGGGTGATCTTCTTCATCATCTGGGTGAAAACATGGACATTTTCACGGGTAAGAGACTCGAGGAATCCATTTCCGGGCTGATGTCAGTGCTGGGTGTCAGCTGTGTTACAAATATGGAGCTGTCCTTTTCGAGAAGGATGTTCATGATGGTTACTGACAGTAGGGCGTCTGCAACCGACACCAAAATCCGTAGGAATAATCTTGTCCGCAATGTCGGATCGGTCCCCGAGCTTTTCTCTCATCTGCTTAGTTGCAAAACGCCTGGCCTGGCTGGCTTCCGGTGTTCCATTGAGAATGAATCTGAAGCGCAAATTCAACTCGTCTTCGATATTCTTGCTGTACTGCTGCAGCTCCAGTGGGTTTTGGCGCCACCGTTTCTTTTGCTCTTCCGAATCTGTATTGCTGTCAGCATTGGATTGGCGGATCTGACAGTTAGTACAATCCCCCCTTACATTCAAAGTTGGACCCGTTCGGCCCGGCATACTGTTGCGCGAAACCAGCTGTCACCCATGTAGGAGACCGGATCCATGTATAGAGCTTTTCCACGTCCGGGGCGATATTGGGTGTAATCTGCACCCCACTACTGCCCGACCCAATGACGGCGACTTTCTTTCCCCTGTAATCAATAGAGGTGTCGTATTGCGCTGAATGCGTAAGAACGCCTTTGAAGTCATGTAGGCCGTCGATGTCCGGCCACCTCCAGGAACTGGTCTCTCGTTTAATATTGGCTTCTGCCATTCGGGGGTCAGCATGCGGAATGACATACTTCAAAAAGCCCCCATTGTTGATAAACACTTCAGCCTCCTCCACAGAGATCATTCCTGTTGTCAGGTTCTTGACGCTGATTTGCCAGACACCCTTGTCCTCAGCCCAGCACGCGTAGACCACTTCATGTTCAAACTTGAAATATTTGCGTAGGTCGAATCTATCGACAACATCGATGAGATACTGCAAGATATCCTCTCCGTAGGAATAGAAATGCCTCCATTCTGGCTTTCGTGCCCACGTAAACTGACGTTCTTCGTCAGCGAAGGAGACCAGATAGTTGGATACAAAATCATCCGGTCATACCTGATAGTTGTTGGAAGGCACGTCGCACGCAACACCGGGATACTTATTTTCCAGCCATGTCCCGCCTACTTCGGGGTTCTTTTCAAAGATAGTAAGGCTGAGGTTGTTCACCGTTTCTGGGAGAAATCTAGCCAGGTTGATACCCGAGACACCGGCTCCTAAGGATAAGACACGAAGCGGCCGCTCGGTTCCACATGGCTGCTCTTTGATTTGGTAACCATTAGAGTTTTCCCGTGGCCAACCGTACAATCCAGGGAGTTGTTCAAAATCGGGTAGGGCAGGCTTATCTTCTGCCATATCAACAGAGCCCATGGTGTACAATGATGAGGGTAACTTGGGGTGGCTTCTAGATCCTTAGACAGCCGGTAGTCAGCTCCGTCTCGCTAGCTACTTTAATACACCAGTGTTAGATGTAAAGATGCTATTTAGGAACCATTGCAACCACAATTTGAAGGCATAGCCGCGACGATAAGGGTACCGGGATATTTTTTTTACCTACCAACGTTTGCCGACTCGGCATATCGCTGAACCTTGTCCCCTCACTCCACAAGATATTGATTTACGAGCCACAGTCATGACCAGCGGATGCCACCAATCCTTGGCCAATGTTTGATGTATTTAAGCCGAGTAAATTTGGAGAAAGACTGCTGGCTCGGAGAATGCCTAGCCGAAGACCCCGGCATAGTTTCAAAGCGGTAGTTTCAGGAAGGACACTCGGCATTCAAAACCCAGAAATCAAAAATCTCGAGGGAGCGTTCTCGAGTCGGAATGCGTAGCATAAACTGCGATCGGATAAATATGAAAATGTTGTCATAGTCCACATACGCAGCCACTGGCCCTCCGGATCAAGGATTGGTGACGCAATGACACGCAACGAAATTGTTCAACCATTTCGGTGCGATGAAGCACTGCCAATCGTTACGTGGAACATTCCATACGATGAAGCGTGTGACAATCACATCTCCAGAACACTGGACTGTTCACGGCCTTTCCTCATCATCTCCCGCTCCATGAGTAGCACCACCGATGCGGTTGACAGGATCAGCAAGGCACTGTCGAGCTCTCACATCGCAGGGATCCATAGAGGCATGAAGCCCCATACCTGGTATTCTGAAGTTCTGGAAATCAGCAAAGAGATCGAACAATCCGGGGCAGACTCTGTGATTACCATTGGGGGCGGTAGTATTATTGACGGAGCAAAGGCTGCAGTTTTCGTAAGTTACCCTACCCAAACCTCTCTCTGCTTACCTCAAAGTTACCTAGGCTGTTTCAAATGCGGTGGATACCATGCAAAAAATGGACGATTTATTCAGAATGAGCCACGAGCGTCTTACACGCGCGGATGGTTCAAGCTGCCCTGGAGTCTTGAGCTCAGAGCTAGGCTTAAAGCCGTCAGCAATACCGATAGTAACTGTCTCGACGACTTTATCGGGCGGAGAGTATAACCATGTTGGTGGGGCTAGTAACGATCTCACTAAGCTCAAGCAGCTTTTTGTTGATCCTGCACTGTCAGGGCCTCGCGTGATTGTCCTGGACCCGGTTTTGACTCTGGGTGTCCCTCAACAAGTATGGCTTTCAACCGGCATGAGGGCCATTGATCATTGTGTTGAAAGCTTTTGTGCAAAAGAGGTTACTACCGAGCGTCTGATACAGCATTAGCCGGGCTGAAACTCTTGATACCTGCGTTGCTACGCACCGCGAAGGACCCTAAAGATCTCGACGCTCGCCTTGCCGCTCAGCGCGGGGCATGTGAGAGTATGAAGGGACTATGTGTTTACCGAACGCCTCTAGGTAAATCAAATTCTATCTCCCATGTCCCGCACACCAAGTGTACACGTGTCAGATCCTGATTTCCACTGCTAGGCGCATCTCACGGCATTGGACATCAACTTGGCCCCTTTGGAGTGCCACATGCAGGTCAGTCCATATCATGCGTGAGATGCCTTCTACAGACATTGACTGCCGTCCCAGAAACCAGCTGTATCCTGCTCCCCGCCGTGCTGAAGTATAACTATTCGGCAAACTACGAAAGGCAGGCCAAGCTTTTCGCTATAATGTGGGAGGACACAGTGGTGTCCGAGGTCCTGCGAAAACATTCGCTCTCTCCAGGTTCAAGTGATCTTGGGGATCTGTTGGATGCGATTATCTGCGAGCTCGAGCTGCCGCGCAGCTTGAGGGGATATAGAATAGGAAAGGATCAGCTGCGGTCCATTGCAAAAAATAGCTTGAAGGACGCTATGTGCAGGACCAACCCCATTCCTATCACCACCGAGGAACAGGTTATGGCCATTCTAGAGAAATGCTTCTAACGCTTACGGCTGTGTCGCGGCTCTCGATAGGCCAATATACATGTAGGAAATACACTCTCCTGCCAGAGGAATTTGAACATGACGAAGAGCTTAACACCTCTGAGCTAGCGTGTGAGAAAAATCCAAAGTTCCCTCTTTGATATGCTGTGTCAAACCACCCATTCAAGTTTGTATTGCGTTGCTGCCACTTTCTATCTAGCCGGAGTGAATTTTCATCATTAGAATCAAGCCCATTCTCAACTCGTGGACCCTCCTTTTGCAAACCTCCATGTACGTGGTAGCAGCGATTTCTAGTTGAGACTGACCCCCCAGTCACTCCCTTCATTACCATTCCTTCGGATCTGAAGTAAAAGTACCACACGAACGTACATGCGTGGCCGTATGTATACCATTCCCGTCTTTATTGAACAAGGCTTGCAGGAGAAGTCCTACTCTAGAAACAACTTTGGTACAGAGCAAGTCGCTAGTCCACCCAAGTCGAAACGCGTTTACCACCATCCACGACTAGATCAGCGCCAGTGATCAAGCTCGCTTTCTCACCCGCCAGGAAAACGCACGCCTCCGCAATCTCTTCAGGAATGCCCCACCGTTTGACCGGGATGGTGTTGATAACCGGAGCATAATTGGCCCCACGTCGTTCAGACTCCACAGACGCTGTATATCCTTTAGCTTGCGCCGACCTGGTCATGCACGAAGTCACTTACTTGGAGTCTGGACCCAACCCGGCAAAACACAGTTGACACGAATCCCGTCGGTCGCATATGCGATGGCATCCGTCTTGGTCATGCCGAGGACCCCGGCTTTTGTAGCACCGTACTTCAAAAAGAAATTCATTAGAAAGTCCAAGTTGTGGAAACTGACGATACTTCACTTACTCCGCCAGATGTCGGATGTGACATGATAGCAAACAGCGAGGATACATTGACGATGGAGCCTCGTTGTGGTGGCGCACCAGTTCTATGAAGATATCAGTATCCAGACAGTGTTATGAATTATCGGCAGCCTCTCACCTCGGCACAAGCTCTGTATCTTGCTTCAACATCTGCCTGATCTGAGCTCGTTGGCAAAGCCAGGTCCCCTTCAGGTTTACGGCAACCAACGGGTCAAAGGAGGATGTTTCGAGCTCGTGGGTCCTCGCACGGGGATTACAGGTGATTCCCACGTTGTTGACCGCGTAGTGGATTCCCCCAAAAGCATTCACACCGGCGTCGATGAACGCTTGCACTTCTGTTTCGGAAGAGATATCGACCTTCTTAACGACGGTCTGTACGGAGGAATCGAGCACTTTCAGCTCTTTCGCCACGACGTCGAGATCTTTCTTGTTGATGTCGCCCAGTAGAAGACGCGTACACCCTTCCTTGACGAAGGTATGGGCGATCGCTCGACCGATTCCGGACGCAGCACCGGTCACCAGTGCGACTCTACGGAGATTCATTAGCGTCCGTAGTATATTGACTTCCTGCATACTTTACCCTTTCATGTATGTGATTGCTGGTGTCATTTTTTAGAAACAGGAAATAATATTTGGCCGAAGATATCTGGCTCCTTTCTAACCATTGGGGTAACTCGCCACGTCCGTAATTTTATATCTCGATCCCAAAGTTGCACGCATATATTCGGCGAACGACTCAGGGTCTCTCGGGAAATCGCAGTGGGCGTAACAGTTCGGGAATCAGTGGATGCTCGGTAAAGTACCAAACAGGAAGGTTAGCTGGCAATTCAATTGAAGACAACGACAGGGACCTGAACATTGTTGAGCTGGCGTATACCGAAGCCCTACTGACCTGACGGATCGGCTTTCCCCTCAGCCCCTCAACCCCGCATGCACCTGAGATGGGTACTGAATTCGGTTTGATAGATTGCTTGGGGTGTTTGGTTGGCTTGGACTAATATTGCGATAGTAGTGTAATTGAACTCCAGTGAAGAGTCATAAGCAGCTACGTAAAAGTGTGTTATTCAGTGGTCATCTGTACTCTGATACCATCCCCAGCAATCTCATTTGCCCTTACATTGTGCTACACACAGTATCTTTATTGCAGTCCGATAAACCTTGTATATCGTTCTCGAGTTATATAGCCCTACAGAGTATGGTGGGGAGCAATACAGCTCTACAGCATATTGAAAGGAGTGATAGAGCAAAAGTAATAAAAGCCATGTAGCAAGCTCCAGAATGTCCCTGTGATCTTCCTAGTTGTACGTCAAATTGACAAAGACGGTTTTCGTCTCCGTGTAATGCTCCAACGCCTGCTTTCCACACTCACGGCCGAGGCCACTTTGTTTGCTGCCTCCGAAAGGTGCCGATAGGAAATACCTGCTGATGCAGTTCACCCCTACCATACCCGAGTCAAACTCCGTAGCCACACGCAAGGCCTTGTTGATGTCCTGGGTGAAAACCCCGGCCATCAAGCCATACTCGGTAGCATTGGCCTTCTTGATGACCTCCTCTTCTGTTTGAAAGGTGTTGATAATGGACACAGGACCAAAGACCTCCTGCTGATATATCTCGGCATCCTGCGGCACTCCACTAAACACCGTCGGCTCCAAGAACCACCCCGTTGTACCTACTCGCTTTCCTCCGGTGACGAGGGAGCCACTCTTCGCACCCCGCTCAATAAACCCAGTCACCCGGTTGAACTGGGCTTCATCAGCCAACGGCCCCATGGTCGTGGAGTCGTGGTCCGGGTCGCCGATCGATTGGCCCCGTTGCTCCAACGCCGCCTTGTATCTGGCGGTGAACTCGGCCTGGATGCTTTCCTGGACATAGATTCTCGTCGCAGCAAAGCATATCTGACCCGAGTTGATGGCGAGCGCATTGACACACCACGTCACCGCATTATCAAGATTGCAGTCTTCAAAGATGACCGCGGGCGACTTGCCGCCCAGTTCCAGCGTCACCCGCTTCAGATTCGACTCCGCCGCCATCTTCTGAATGAGCTTTCCCGTCGGCACCGATCCCGTGAAGCTAATTTTGCGAATCTTCATATGTCTTGCCAGTAAGGCGCCAGTACTGCCATCCCCGGGTAGCACTTGAAAGACACCTGCCGGGAATCCAGCCTCTTTGATCAAGTCTCCGAGGGCGAGCGCAGCGAATGGAGTCTTCTCTGAGGGTTTCAAGATGAAGCAGTTTCCAGTTGCCAAGGCAGGAGCTGCTTTCATCCCCGCGAGGGCGAGCGGCCCATTCCAGGGGACGATTCCCGCCGTCACCCCGAGGGGTTCATGGCGCGTGATCTTTAAGAAGCCATCGTTCGCGGGGTAGGACTGGCCGGTGAACTTATCAATCCAGCCGGCGTAATATCGGAAGGCTTCGGCGAACAGGCCGGTTTCGAATTCACCAAAGGCCTTGTATGGCGCGCCCATAGTGAGTCGGGTCAGCTCGGCCAGCATGACGGTGTTTTTCTCGACTAGGGATGCGAAGTTTGTCAGGATGGTGCGACGCTCCGGCTCTGTCAATGCCTTCCACGCAGGAAAGGCGGCTTCGGCGGCGGTTACTGCGGCATCAACGTCCTCCTGTCCGGCGATGGGGACTCGATCTGAAACTAGGGAGTGGTCCTTGGGATTGTACACTGATAGATACTTGGATGTCCTTGATTCGACGTGTTCGTTGTTGATGAACAGCTTGGTGGGCAATTGCCGCGGGGAAGAAGTGACAGCAGCCATTATGACGCTCGAGGGAGGAGTTGACGAACTGTAGTGGAAACAAAGTGGGAGGTCGGGTTGTATGGGGATTCGACAATGCGATGTGAAGCAACACGGTTTATATACGCTGCTGCTCTATCAGATCTGCCGCATAAGCGGGAACAGCGACGGTATCGGCAAATACGACTGGAGCAGGAGTGAATCATTCCTTTTACGATGCTCGGCGAAGACTCTATAAGTAGTGTTGCTTTCGGCAAATGCAGCTTGAGCAGGAGTGAAGCATTCCTTTTACAATGCTCGGCCAAGACTCTCTGTGCAGCGTTCCTTTCGGCCAATCGTAGGATTCGTCGATTGCCGAATATGTTGCGGTTTATCCCAGAACACAATCAAGTCTCCTGCTTATTGCAACACCAACATTTTGATACTCCTATGCGGCTTTCGGCATTTTTCTACTGTCCAGCGCCAAGCTTGGGGAGGCGCTCGTCGTAATCCTAACAACATTGGAAAAGAATATAAGTATGTTTCCATATACAGCGACGGAGGTTCGCAACTTAGTTCCCACTCAGGCAAAATGTCACAGTCAACGTGCGAGATCCCAGAGGAATGCTGGGCAGGTGGTAAGGTCTCTTTACACCATTAAAATGAGAACGCTGACCCATCCAGTCGTGAAGAACGAAGGGCCAGACTTCCACGTGGAGATCGAGAAGGTCCCCGTCCCCGAGATTGGTATGAGATTCTGTCCCGACGTAACTGCAACAAATGCTCACTTTCCAGGCCCGGAGGATGTTCTCATCCGACTGAATACCACCGGCCTGTGCCTAAGCGATGTCCACTTGATGAGTAACGATTGGAACCTCCCCAAAATGTCCGCTATGGGTACGAAATGTGCCGGCCACGAGGGGGCAGGCGTGATTGTCAAAGTGGGCGAACGAGTCAAATGCCTGAAGGTGGGTCAGCGCGCAGGCTACAAGCCAATCCATGATGTCTGCCATACGTGCGAGGCCTGTAAATCTGGTCGGGAAACCTACTGCCTGAGTGCAATTTACTCCGGGTGCCATGTCAATGGTGAAATATCCTTATCAGCCTGATCGGCGGTTCGACTGACACTAGATGCAGGGTCCTATCAGGAGTATATTGTGAGTCCCGAACGATACACCTCCCTCATCCCCGATGGCGTGTCGGACTACGTTGCGGGTCCCATTATGTGCTCGGCGTCGACCGCGTACTCCTCCATCAAAGAGTCCGGCTTGCGCGCGGGCCAGTGGGCGGTCTTTCTCGGTACGTTTTCCATCCCCGGACGTCTCGGCCAAATCACTGACGGTTTCGAGGTGGCGGTGGGGGTGTGGGCATTCAGGGTGTGCAGCTCGCGTCGGCGATGAGTCTGAGAGTCATTGCCGTTGATACCGGAACGGAACGCGCGGCACTTGCCCGAAAGTACGGCGCGGAGGAATTTGTCGACTTTAAGACAGAAGATCCGGTGAAGAAAGTATTGGAGCTAACCGGTGGTGGTGCGCATGGTGTCTTTGTCACGGCGGTCCAGTCTTACCCCATAGCACCGAGCTACATGGGTTCTCGTGCCGGTGCAAAGGTGATGTGCATCGGGGTTGCCCCCATGGGGAAATACCACGTTGATTTGGACACGACTCAACTGATCTTCCGGAACCAGTCAGTTCTGGGCACTCTGGTGAGCTCTTTGCAGGACGTTGATGAAACACTGGAGTTCGCGAGAAGAGGGAAGTTGACCTTGAATCCAACGGTGGTTGGCTTGTCCAAGCTGAACGAGTCGGTGCAAAAGCTGAAGCAGGGAAATGTGGCCGGCCGTATCGTTCTCGACTTCAACATGCCATGAAGTCTGATGAGGGAGGATCATGGGGCCTTAGTTGCCTTGCCATTGCCAGTATCAACTTAGCTACACCATGGATATTTACTGATGATGGCTCTTATATACCTTAGTCTTTAAAACGAGGCATCGTTTGATCTCCGGGCATACATTTAGTTTAGTAACAACTTACGCCAGGAGGACTATCCTGTATTTATAGCTGAGAACACGCCTTGTTAGCCTGCCGAGGCATGACGAGCCTTCCCTCCTATTGGCTTCTCGTATATCCGCCACAAAGCTTCTGTGCGTGACACATTGCTATCAAACTTTCTCGTTCCACATTCGAGCACCATAGTCGACACCTCATAATAGGACCATGCACCCTATGCCCCTCATGGTCCGATGTCTGGCCCTACTGTACTGCAAAGACTGATTCCATTTTAGCTCGCAAGTTCTTCACATTGCAACATATTGGAAATGAGCTGCTCGGTCCTTTATCATGATCTAGATAGTCGCCGTGTCCGACGAAACCATCAGCTTCGAGCCAGGGTTACCTTTACCGGACAAGGCCATCTTCACGACATTGGGTGCATAGAAATACCGTAACATTCCCCGGAACGACAAAGGATGGTCTAGCATTATTAACCGACTCTACCTTCACACCAATAGTAAGTTCCCCTGTAATGCGAGTCCAACACCGGGGAGGGTTGCATTTGCTATGTGCTAACTAACCCGGTCGAACACTGGCCTGGCTCCTAATTGTTGTTAGCTTCAGCTCGGTATTCTTGCGCATGTGCACAAGAGTATCTTCTGTTACTTTTCCATTCAGGAAGGTTCGGTAAATCAAGTATCTCGTGGACGGTAGTAACTTTCACCCAGATAAGGAATTCCGAAATGTTGATCCACTGGGAAGCAGCAATTCAATGTATAAAAGCGGATGCCGGATGCTGAAGTGTACCTGGGATTTCTCTTGCGCACACATTTTCATCATCCAATGCTGAACCATCAATATGATTGTTCTGGGAACTTTTTTTGCCTGCATCGTGGCTACTTTGACGCCCGTTGTCGCACACCCCGGATCTGCAAGCCACGCTGTGCCACAAGCGAAGGTTATTTACAACTTCGGTAAAGGCATCTGGCCGGAAAACATGATTGTCCGCCCAAATGGACATATCATCGGCGGTCTGCTGACCTCATCCGAGATCTATGAGATCGATCCAACCAACGGCAGCTTCCACATTGTCCATGGATTCGAACACAAGACCGGTGTTCTCGGATTCGCAGAAACGGAGCCAGATCTGTTTTACACCGTCGCCGCTAACTTTTCCTTGCAGACCTTCCAAGGGGTCAGAGGAAGTCCCAGCCTTTACGAATTAGACTTTCGTCAGAGCCGCCAACCTACCGTGAACAAACTGTTGGACTTTCCAGGGGCTAAATTCTTCGACGGCCTCGCGACGTTGAACAGCGAGAAAGGCCTGTGAGTTGCCCCCCTCTGCTGATCCCCTGCATTAGCATTTTGACCATCCATTGACGGGTTTGAACAGCTTGATCACCGGTGATGCAGCCACCGGTGACGTGTATGTGATTGACGTGAAGACCCGCACCTGGAGAATGGTGTACCACAGCCCCTCATTGAGCGGTAATTCCCTACTCCATATCGGCATTGATGGGATCAAAGTCTACGAAGATTACCTCTACTTCACCAACGCCGCCGAGCTCTTTTTTGCCCGAGTGTTAATCAACCGTGACACCGGCTTCTTTCGGGGCGATATTCAGGTCCTGATGAATCTCACATCGACCAATCTTTCCAGCCCGATTGACGATTTTACGTTTGGCCACGATGGTGCGGTGTATCTGACGGTGGCGCAGTCGGGTGTATACGTTGCGTATCCGCCGCTGTACGATGAGCCGGAACTCGTTACTCCTATCAATGGATCGACAGCGGTGGGGTTTGGCAAGACGGCGGGTGGGCTGCAGAAGCTGTATGTGACCAGCACGGGGGGGGACTTTGTATTCCCCAGTGGAGAATTTGTCAACCCGGCGCTTCTCAGTGAGATTCAAATCGTCTGTTGACGCGTATGACGAGTGAGACTCTTTCATCGCATGCAGCTTAAGCATGAACTGGAGGGTCTGCTGAAACACAGAATCTGAACTCCATTCGTACATTCCACTCAACCGTCTGCTGTGCTCTCTTGAAATTCCCATATGGGATTCTTACTCTGGTATTTGATCCGCTAGAGGTCCCAAGATTAGAAGCTCTTCCGTCGGCAGAAAGTGCATGTAAAATTCTGAGTCTTCAGAGTGGAGCGTAAATGCCGAGATACGATATTTACTAATTCCCTTCTATCGAGGTCGATCTATCCTGGAAATTCGGCTTTACTACCGGTAAACCTACGACCGTGGAGTCCAACTCGCGAAATTCAATCTAGGATGGATCTCTATGAAGAAGCCACTAGTTTTACTCACCCGCAAAGATGGGACTGTTCTGGGTGTCTGTGTGGAAGAGAGGACCTATTCACACCCCCCCTGGACCGCTGTACTCATTAAACATATTGGTGTATTGCTAAGGATAAAAACTACACCCGTCTCGAAAACAGCAAAACATATTGAATGTAAATTTCCGTGGTGTTGACAAATTTGATCAGGTAGGTTGGAAACAGACTTTGTGTGTGAATAGGAACTACAACTTCTGCAGTCTGGCCTCTATCAAGTCGATCGTGCTATCCAGGGCATAATCACTGGGAGCTTTCGTACTCCGCACCGCATTGGCTTGTGCACGGGTGATATACCTGGCCTCCACCGCTGGGTTGTATCCCAAACCACTCATCCTGGCCGCTTCGGCCTCATCAGATGCGACGTTGGTATTGCTCTTTCCATCAGCACGTTGGTACACCGTGACCACCACGGCCCCCCCCAACCCGATATTATGCTGCAAGGCCACCTTTATATCCGGTACCAGGCGCCCGTTCGTAGCCACCCTCGCAGCTGCCAAGTGAGCTCGGCACACTGCGCAAGGCCCGTTGCACCGAGCGGGTGGCCCTTGGAGATCAGCCCCCCCGACGGGTTGACGAGAGGGCCCTTGCCTCCGTACGTGATATCTCCACTGCGGACTAAATAATGCGCTTTCCCCGTGTCGCAGAACCCCATCGCGTCCAGTGAAATGAGCTCGTTGGTCGAAAAACAGTCGTGTAGTTCACACACTCGGATGTCCTGAAGGGTGACGCCCGCCTCGGCCAATGCGGCCCGGGTGGCTCTTCTGGTCATGTCATATCCAACCAGCTCCATGGCACTGCCCGAGTATAGCAAGGCCCATCGGACATGATCGATTGCCCCGCGATCAGTACGGCGTGGCTTTTTAGCTCAGGGTGCGCATCCAGGAACTTCTGGGAGACAACCACACCCGCGGCGGCGCCATCGGAAGTTGGAGAGCACTGGAGCTTGGTGAGGGGGTAGTGGATCATTGGCGACTTCTGGATGTCGTGAACGGTGTAGACCGTTTGGAACTGGGCGTATGGGTTGCGGGATGAGTGCTCGTGTGAGATACGCGCAACCTCGGCGAAATCCTGGGCGGTTGCACCATACCTAGCGAGCAGGGTGATCAGAGATGGCCCAGATTAGAGCAAGGATGGGAAGAGACAGGAACTCACCTCTCCATGTATTCTTTCCCCGCGTTGCCAAACAGCTGAGGGTTCTTCGGTAAGTCGGCCCACCCTCTTGTGGCCGACATCAACTTCACGCTCAGGTCATACGGGGTCGGCCGGTCCGTGATGTTGCTGACCAGGGGCCCGGCGGCCATCTGCTCAAAGCCAACAACCAGCACACAATCATGCAGACCGGATTTCACAAAGGTTCTAGCAAGGTGGAGGCCGGTGGAGCCACTGGCGCACGCGTTGTTGGTGTTGTAGATCGGGATATTAGTCATACCAAACTGATAAAACACCCGTTGCCCGGTACATGTGGGCCCAGTGGAAGTGTAACACGCGATTCCGGCTTCGACGTCGTCGTATGTAATGTGGGCGTCGAGCATGGCCTTTGCGCCGGCTTCAAATGCCAACTCGGTATATGGGCGAGTGGCACGGGGCTTCAAAAACTGGGCCATGCCAACCCCGAGAACGTAGGCATTTCCCTCGTTTCCCTCCCTTGATAGGACCATGTTGAAACGCAAGTAAGGCTAGATCGACGATTAAACTCGATCAAACATGTTCTACACAACCCTCAAGAGAAAACCTACTTTTATAGAGTGAAGCCATCGAAAACCGAGCATGTTGAGGACCGCTGCGTACCGGTAATACCCGATGCACCTACTGTCAGGTACCAGTGTATTGTTGTATTCTGGTAACATTACCGTCATACCCCGGTATTCGGTTTATCCTCATTCTCGGAAGCCGGATACCGTCCAACGGATAACTGCTCAATGAAACATGGAATATATTATTTGCTTTGAGGACGTTGAGTGGCATACATCTATGCTACATAAACTCTGCTGCCTGTATATGCCATACAAGTATCAGATTTTAGCCTTGCCCGGCAAAAAGGTCGGTCGACTATGAACGTAGCTGATCTGCTGGACTCCCCTGTCCATCTCGCCCCAAAGCTCCGATCGTAGGAGAGCATAGACACTGTGATAGGTAGCAATTCTGCGTTAGTCAAAGTCCGACCAGGAATCGAGAGAGAGGGTATCATACCCAGCCTTTGCTTTGGGGGCCCATTTGTTTGCCAGCCCCATGGCAACCGCGAGCATTCGATCTGGCTCGGCAATGGCGTCAACCAACCCGTCCTCCAGGGCCTCCACACCGGTAAAACGATGGCCCTCCAATAGCACCTTGCGTGCAACGCGTGGTTGCAATTTGAGCCGTGGGAGGATTCCCACACCCGGGAAATACATTCCCAGATCGACCGGGGGCATCGAGATGAAGCCCCGTTTGGAGTTCATGACACGGTAGTCGTGTGCAAATGCCAGCGGACACCCTCCTCCGAAGGCATGGCCATTTACGAGGGCAATTGTGGGGAAAGGAAAGTCCAAGATGGTATGCAACAGCTAGAAATTAGATCGTGTCAGCTTCCCTACCTCCTTTCGGGCTGGGGTGCTCGCTACTAACCGGATAAAATCCATCTGCATTTGCATGCGGATTGCGTCTCGTTTCTTCCAGATCAAGGCCCTGGAAATTGAATTATTAGTCTAGTCATCCAAGTGCGTAAATAATGAAGTCAGTCTTTACCGTACAAAAGAATTTGGCGCCCTGCCCACGCGTAATGACGGCGCCGTTGGAGTTGGGCCCGAGCATCTCTCGAACGGTGTTAAAGACTTGAATCATCTCCTGGCAGAATTTGATGTTCAGTCGATTCTCAGCCCCCATCATCATCGTAATTATGAAGACGCATCCTTGCCTTTCCAGCGTCAGGTTGTCGAATGTTCCTATGCTGCGAATATCTTCCATTGTGAATGGGCTGAGATAACTTTGCGGATACAAGGCCAGCAGTATAGGAAATAGCTGCTGAATTTGTCATTGGTTTTGGGTTTTGACCTCACCAAATTCGAACCATTCAATTCAGTCTCCCCTGTATATGAAATATGTCACGCATTGAGAGAAAATGACTCGGTATATCTGTGGAAAGCCCCGGGAAATATGCAGCGGCAGACCACCATATACCGAAAGCCGAGCTCCCCGGTTGGCTTTTGTCACACGCACGTAGATGGCAAGCTATGGATTATATTTCCGTGTTATCTGCCATTTTAACTCCTCAGCTCAATCTGCAACTCTCCTGCGGCTAGGCAAAATGTCCGACTTTACCGATCATCTGCGGCCCAGTCATGACGGACCAGCGATCCTCGCAAAAGAACGAGCCCAGTCCAACATTTCGGTGGATGAATTGGCGCACCACTTATTATCCAAGGATGGACATCTCCAGCGTCAGGCCCGTATCCTGTCCATCTTGGAAAAGGAGCCCCTCTTTGACAAAAAATGCCAAGCCAATTTATCGCGAGAGGATCTGTTCAAGGTGGCTCTGGCCCGAGCCAAGCTGTTGAGACGGCTAGTCGACCGACATGGCTGGAGCCTTGAGGACTACAAGATGGCGGAGGCTTTGGTCGACGATGTCTCACCGTATTTCCTACACATGCACATGTTCGTGACAACCGTTCGAGAACAAGCGAGCGATACGCAACGCGACTACTGGATGCCGTTGATCGAATCATTCAAGATCATCGGTGCATATGCGCAGACTGAACTGGGCCATGGGAGCAATGTTCAAGGGTTGGAGCTACAAGCTCGTTGGGATCCAGGAACCCGCGAGTTCATTCTTCATAGTCCCACACTGACCGCCAGCAAATGGTGGAATGGGAGCCTTGGGCGTACTGCCAACCATGCGATTGTGGTGGCCCAGTTACTCCTACCGAAGCCGGGGAGTGAAGGATATGAATCAGTCGGGCCTCATCCATTCATTGTGCAAGTTCGAGATTTGAAACATCACCAGCCCCTGAGCGGGGTCGTGATTGGAGATATCGGCCCCAAGTTTGGGTACAGCACCATTGACAACGCGTATATGCTCTTTAATCATTTCCGGTATGTGGAAAGTCCTGGTCCTGAACGACGGCCGGCATGTGTTAACCCACTGTCCTAGAATCCCCCATTCGGCGCTCCTCGCCCGATATTCCAAAATTGACCCATCGACGGGAGAGTACTTCAAGCCCAAGATTCCAGCGGTGGTATACGGGACCATGACTTACGTGCGATCTCTCATTGTTCTTCAGTCAAGACTAGCCCTTGCTCGTGCGGTCACCATCGCTGTCCGCTACACGAGCATTCGACGACAGTTCCAGGACCGTGACAACAGGCATGGCCTAGAAGTGACGGTTCTCGACTATCCAACGGTGCAAATCCGCATTCTTCCGTTGCTAGCAACCACATATGTGCTTCACTATGCCGGCCTTGCGATGCAGCGTACATACCAGAACGCGCGCAATGAGATTGAACGGGGTGATTTCAGCGGATTGGCGCATATGCACAGCTTGTCCTCGGGACTGAAGAGTCTGTGCACAGGGATTGTTGCGGATGGGATTGAGACCTGTCGCCGTGCGTTGGGGGGCCATGGCTACGGCGGTGCCAGTGGCTTCGCTCGACTATCTCCGGACTATCTCTCGCGGGTGACTGTTGAAGGAGACAATTGGATGATCACGCAACAAGTTGCATCTTACCTTATTAAGCGGATGCAGACGGCTGCAAACAAGCTAGACGAGCCGACAGATGATGGCCTTGATGCCACCTATAAAGAGGTTCTTAAAGCTCACAGAGATGGACTGAAAATGGAGCCTTACAAGGTGTTTGACCATGACTCCGCCATTGTGAAGGCTTTCAACCGTCGAGCAGCGGCGCTGGTAGGTTTTTCGACTCTGCAGGTTACCACCGGACTTTGCCTAACTACTTCTACTTCTAGCTGCATGAGGTCTATGTGGCGAGAGTGTTGAACAAAACTTCATGGACGAGTCTTATGGTCCAATTGCACCGAGTCAGCCACGGTACGTTATAACACCCCATAGTGCACTGGCTAGCTATCGGAGGGCGCATCTAATATAAATCCAGCCCAGTCACTTGCATTGCTAGTGGAGATCTTTTACGATACACTCAACAGTGATCAGTCCCTAGCTCCACCCATCAAGGTCGCCATGTGGAACCTGTATCGGCTCTTTGCGTTTTATCACATGCAGCAAGAGAGCTATGACTGTAAGTCTGCCTTTCTAACCCAAGAAATATCGATCAGAGGAGGTTCTTGTCTAACTGAGATGACAGTCTACCGTTCTGGTGCAGTCTCCCAAAACGATCTCGACGGGTTCTCAACCCACATACAACATCTGATGGAGAAAATCCGACCCCACGCGGTTACACTCGTCGATGCGTGGATGATTCCAGATTATCTGTTGGACAGGTGAGTTTGGCACCTTTACTTACCTTACTTCACTCCCTCAGTTTCATGACAGGCTGACCGTAATAAGTGCGCTCGGTCGATACGACGGGAAGGTTTATGAAGACCTCTACTACCGGGCACATCGTTTGAACCCACTCAATCGGATTACCGTCAATCCCAACTACTGGGAAGATGAAATTGTCAAGGGGGAAGGAAATAGCTGGGCGTCACTTTTGGCCAAGTTGTGAAGGAAGCGGTCATGGGCACGGGTGACCGCCCTTTGTGAACCCGAACTCTTGTTAAAAAAAAGACATATCACAATTTCCTCTCTTGGGAGCGAAATTGGTAGTGAGGAGTGCCAAAGGTTTGTTGGTTTCTGCTACTCCGCAAGATCCTTCGCAGGTTAATGCACACGTTGTGAATCCTAGTCACTATATACTTTTTGTATGCCCAGGGCATTGTAGCAAGGCGATGGGAGAAAAACCTCTGCGATAGTTGTCAATGGATCGTTGGTAAAAGGCCACTAGAGCACTCCTCAGTTGCACGGCACATCACAAAAAAGCCGTGTTCCAAAAACATGTGTGTCTACTTTTATACTGTCATTTTGGGCAACAAGAACATACTTTACCCAAGGACTGCAGTTCTGATACGCAACGGGACTGTCTATCCTACTGCTTTCACACAGTGTTGGTAAACAGTAGAGGTTATGGTCATTTCATCAAGGTTGAAAGATAGTAACTATAAATAGCATTTGTCTCATTTGTTGTGTAGGAAGTGGCCCCTATCGTCCGCTGTAGCTATGTCTGGGCCGCGCAGTTGCAAGAACAGATGAATAAACATAATGTCCATACGAATTCTCTGAAGTTGTTAAATAATAGTAAATGCGTGGTCTCTCAGAATCTGTCTCCGTATCCATCTGATTTTGTCAATAGGATTACCTTTCCCCGTATCAACATAATTCGTCTCTGTGGCAGATGATCAAGACTGGAGTACTTCATTCACGGTTTGCGTGTCCTATTCCTATCCGTTAACATCCACGAGCCCCAGATTTCATTAACGATACCACGGTATTTGCCGACATACCACAAAGACGTTGAAGAATCGGATCCTAGGGTTTGCGCTGTCTGGGTCATCGATGACTACCCGGCCGGCAAAGTCATCATCAAACTCTCTACCGGTTTTCGTGCGCACCTCGAAGTGGCCGATGAAGACGAAGTCTCGATCACTATTGGCGTACACACGATTGAAGACATGTCGCCGGTGCTCAACCCGCACCCACGCGTTTTTGCGAGCTTGCCGGATTTCTTTTCCAGTCAGTTTGGATAGGAATCCCCCATTGAAGGAAGCTGACTGATGCAATGCATACCGGCAGATCCCGTGGCGGCTCCCGAGTATGCCCCAAGATATCCATCCGGGGTAAATACTTCATCGGCCAGTCGGTCGCCTACATTGTCCGATTTGTCGTCCAGGAGACCAAGCAAGCGTTGGAGGATGTCTTTAGTTGGTTTCGAGATTTGGACGAATTCGGGCCACACTGTCGCAGCACTCATCTTCGCTTTGCCGTCAGCCATGTTGATGGTTAGGGAGGAAGGAGTTAAAATGGAGTTTTCAGAGGCGCGTGACTTGAGGGAAAGTGGAAATCTGTTCGCCGCAAAAGCTGTTGTCAAGGAGATTCCGTTTTATCTTCATACATAAAAGCTCGGCAAATAAGCTCAACCCGCTCACTTGGGAAACACGGGAAACACGGGGAATGCCGAAGATGTACCCTGGAAATACCGACCCGCTTACAGCGGTATGTATGGCTCGTTGCCAGATACACCGACAGAGTCTGCGCGAGTGTACAGCAAGCCTCGTCCAACTTCAGGGATATTAAAGTCGAAGGGTGGGATGAGCGTTAGAAAGCCGAGGGAGCAGCCCATCTGTATATTAAGATACTTTCTATGGTGAAGTGTAGGCGCCTGCTTATCCTGGCCGAGCTAACCCATATTGCAAAATGTCTCCGCCACTGGAAGGTTTGCGTGTCATCGAGCTGGCAGGACTGGCCCCGGGTTTGTTTTCCGCTTCCCATCCTACCTAGGTATCTAAGATATCGCTGGCTAACCTCACCAGGCCCCTTTGCCGGCATCCTTCTTGCCGACTACGGCGCCTCCGTTCTCCGTGTGGATCGTCCGGGGATCGCCACTACCCCCACAGTCGATCCTCTGACGCGACGTAAATTGTCCGTCCAAGTCGATCTCCGCGATCCATCCTCCCGAGAAATCTTCTTTGCCCTTCTCCAATCCGCTGATATCCTGATTGATCCATTCCGCCCCGGGGTTCTCGAGCGTCTCGGCCTCTGTCCGTCCACCGTGCTGCTGAAACACAACCCCCGCCTCATTATTGCACGGATGACTGGTTTCCGTCGCGATGGGAAGTACCAAGATATGGCGGGGCATGATATCAATTTTATCGCCGTTTCTGGTGTCCTGTCCATGCTGGGCCGCGCCGGCGATTTGCCGTACCCCCCCGGGAACATTCTTGGGGACTTTGCCGGGGGCGGTGCGATGGGTTTCTTGGGCATTCTGTTGGCCCTGGTGGCACGGAGCGTCACCGGTCGTGGGCAAGTAGTCGAGGCCAACATGGTGGATGGCTCTGCATATCTGGCCACTGGACCCCGGCTTTTACGACAGGGTCCGTTATGGGATGAACCCAGGGGGAAGAACCTTCTCGACGGGGGATGTCCCTATTACAGTGTCTATGAAACCAAGGATAAGGGACGGTATTTTGCTGTGGGGGCAAATGAGTCTCGGTTCTATGAAAAGCTCATCCAAGGGCTGGGACTGTCAGTGCCGGAGCTTCCAGACCGGGAGGTCAAAGCCCACTGGCCCGTGTTGAGATCCATGTTTCAAGAGAAATTCTATGAAAAGACGCGAGACGAATGGGAAGCCGTCTTTGACGGAACAGATGCGTGCGCGACGCCGGTGTTAGAACAGGATGAGTTGGAGACAGATCACTTTGAACAGCGCCTGCCGGTACGTCTGGTCGACACCCCGGGTCTTCCCATCCAAGCCGATGACGGAGGCTGGTCCGGCGGCGGTTTAGTGCCTGGCCATGGGACACAGGAGATTTTGGCATCGTGGATGGGTTGGGAGTATGAAAAGGATTTCAGCATAAGGGAACATGATGGCGCTCTTACCCCGGCTGATGGGAGTTTGAAATCAAGGTTCTGATCCTGATTCCTCGCACATTAGCTTGACAGTAGTACTTGTCATAGTATGTGTGCAAATACTCAAAATAATTCCATACGATTCACGTTAGACTCAGCCCCTGATAATCCTATTCCCTCAACGGGGTAACCATCTTTGCATTCATGGGAACGCCAAGTAAGTCCGCTTCAGGACTCATATGGTACTGTTGGATGTTATTCTCGCTCAACAAGAGGGAATCTTGCATACGGTATCATGGAAGGGAGGGAAACCGAAGCTAAGCATGGGAGTAGACAGAAAATGGTTTGTATTCGGGTTACAAAAAGATTAGGTTTCGGGGCTGACTTGAGTTTTGCCCTTCAACCTTGAAAAGGCAGAAGATGCGGGGTGCCAGCGACCTGATTCCGTGGCATCGACTGACCTCGAGGGTCATTTAGAGCTGTGTTGCTACCTTGTTCACTGATATCTTCACAATTGCCCTCTCCAGTCCTCCTGACCGATATTGAACCTCAGCCTCTCCACCCACCGACCCACCCATTTAGCCAATTCTACAAACCAAGACCAGCTTCAAATACGGTCAGAATGACAAATGCAAAGCCGACTCGCTATATCACTGGGTTTGGCCCCAACATGGTATCTTCTCCTGATCTCCACTACCACCATCACGAAGGCTTTACCTATTCACGCCTTTATGCTCTCAACAGCATCGGCCTTGGCATGCACAACGATGAGGATTTGAACCAGTACGTGTCTGTTGATAGTACAGGCGTTTCTGTGTCACAGGCCAACCGTGATATTGTTGTTCCTGGGGGGGTCAATTTTATTCAGGCCGAGTTGAGCCCGTCCGCTGTCTTTCCATGGCATCGAACTGACTCGGTGGACTTCGTTACGGTTGTGAAAGGCCAAGTGGAGCTAGAGGTTCGGGGAAAGGATGGAGACACAAAAACACTCCTACGGGAGGGGGTGGGCCATTTTTCTTTCCAGCAAGATCGTCTCACACCCAGCTAACGGTCTACTTCAGGACTCGGTGGTTCAGCGAACGACAGTTCACCGGTGGATCAACCCTTCCCCAGACGAAAGTGCGCGCCTTATTGTCACTACAGTCTCTTGTCAATCAAGTAGTGATCGGGATGATGGCACCTACTTGATGCCGTGAGGCTATCTTTCGGTCGATAATGTTCAGTTAGGAGTAAAGAAGATCGCCATTGCTCATAGCAGCGTTGTCTCTATTTTGCCTTTTTTCCCTTTTCTAATCTGCCCTGTGAGCTCGATGATTATTCCCACTAGTCTACCCACAGACATTTGACTAAGGCTGATATCTAAGATATGTGCCTAGCATTTATTCTACAAAAGCGAGATTATACATAGCCTAGATTAATGTGCACTAATGTGCTATGGTATGCTTTTTCTGCGCTCTTCCAGTATATCGAATTACCCTGAGGTATGTTTCATGCTTCCTCGGCCTTACTACGTTTGAGAACACGCCTCGTTGGTTTGCTTTAGATGATCCTCGTATCCCGGGTAGCTACAAATGTTCTCTAATGCAGGAGTACAAATAAGCTTGATGGAAGCCAGAGATACACGCACGACAACCATCGCAAGAGAAAATGAACCTCATTAGCCCCTCTGCCCGTGGAAACCCTGGGGCGACCGATTGATAAATTTTCAATTGTGTCTGCCGTACAGTAAGCTCATCTACGCTGCCCTTGTTGCATTCCAGCATCATTTCCCGCTTTCTTTAGACCACTTAAGTGCCAGCTTAACCAATGATGTCGCCTGAAGTTGTCCAACCCCCTACCTTGACTCAAGACTAAGCTGCATGGGAAATGGTGAGGAACTGGGATTGTTGCTCCCCTGCCTTCGAGCCGTCGGCGAAGTCATCTAAATCCATGTCATAATATCCTAGTGGCGCCTCCTCACGATGGACCACTGCAAAGCATCTTCCTAAAACCATGCAACCAGCTTTATTAATATTCATTTTGGCAAATAGTCCTTTGATCTCTCCACGCACCATTTATAGATTTGTCGGAGGCGATATGAAGCATTGCATCCGCCGCATCCTTAGCATTTGCAAATTTGACCCCCTTCGAGTGGAGGAATTGTATGACTTCCTTGGAGACAAAGTTCGTCTCCACAAACCTGTGGGGTTTTGCGTTATCATTCCAGGTTCCTTTCGAACACATGTTATGTGTCTTACCATGGTGCAAGAGCACAAGCGCGAATCCCATCGTGGACTGTTCCCCGGCGCAGAGCCCTCATTGCTCCTCGTACGGCGAACTTAGACATCATGTATACAAGCCGCCCAGGAACATCCGCGTAGGCAGCTGCGCTAGACAGCACAATCAAACACCGATCACGGCCTGATGTAAGCTCATGCTGCAAAAAATAGAACCTGGCAAGTTTAAAGGTATAGGCAACACCGACGACATTGACGTTCAAGATCGTGAGGTCAGGAGCGCTGGGCTCGCCTCCAGTATCTGACCGATTGATTAGTTATGTCAAGTAGCTCATCTATAGCAGTAGACACGCAGAGCCGAACCTTCGCCTTTTAAAATTGGGTCAGTTCCGGAGATACCGGCGTTGGCAATCGCGATATCGACCGTTTTGCTCGGGGAGTTCTGTTTCGCCGCTTTGAACAGTCTCTTTTGAGATTCGAAGTCGGTCACGTCGCATTTCACAAATTGCGCGTTACTGTGGATGAAAGTCAGTTTTCTCCTTTATTCAGCAGTGGTCTCGTCACATTGTACTCACGGTCGCAATTCGCTTTGGAGTAAGAGCCCCGATGTCTCATTCAAATCGCCGAAGGTAACATATGCGCTGTAGATTTCAACGTCGATTAGCGCTATATCATCCACGGGTCAATCAAGCTCTACCCTGCTGCGGCAAATGCTCTCGTGGCTTGTTCCCCCATGCCACCGGCTCCTGTGCAGAGGTCAGTAGACAATACCATTACCGGATGAGTGAGCTACTTCCCTCCCGTGATGACGACACTCTTTCCCGCGATACTGGCGAGGCTTGGAGGAACTGTGCAGTCCACGACACCTGCAGTATAAGCTGGATACATATTACTCGACATTTTCGATAGTTTCAGAAAGTTTAATGATCCGAACAACACTTCATGATTGTATAAAAAGTATTCTACGCACATATATCTAGCCTTTATTGTGACAACTTGTCAAACAAGGGACCGTGTATTATCCCGATGAAAAGCCGTGCTTGCGTGAAGACCGAAGTCGACGTACGCAATACACCGCTTGATTAAAGTTAATTAAATTTCCCGATCAGAACCCATTTCGGATGACCATTTGGTAATACCGAAACATGCGTATTCATCTTGCGGTCGTCATTGTCCGGCAATACATCTTTAGGTGTTGTAGCCATCAATGTTAGCCGGGTAATCTGCCAAAGCATTAAATTACAGTAAAGCAAACCACGACTGAGGTAGCTTCAAGGTCGCAGCCAGTCTATCGTTGGACATCACCACTAAAGGTGGACAAAGCTTAGAGGACATAATGATGTCTGCTGTTGCTCCAAAGAAACGCCATGGTTCTAAGCGTGCTCCTATGGCCTGCCAGTCCTGCCATGATCGCAAAGTCAGATGTGATCTAGCTATCTCCGGTTCACCATGCACCAACTGCCGGCTTGATATGGTCAAGTGCTTGAAGCGATTTTCTACCCACAAAAAGCCACCTCGGAAGAGACTACAACTCCAGGGAGTCCAACCCAACCTCCCGAGTCAGCATCACTCTTTACAGCAGACCACCAACAAAGGTGAGACCCATCTTGCCTAAAGCGATGTAACAGATTGCTGCGTGTGCTCATGCTGAAGCTAGGAAGTTCAAACCTGCCATTCTCTTATTACTCCTTCGTTCAATGTTCGCGCCTCGGTCAGATTAAAGAGTGTGATGTTTTGCTACTAGAAGCACGGGGTTGCCTCCATCTACCGAGTCAGTCAGTGTTAGAGACTTTTGTCAGACACTATTTTCTTTACGTGCACCCTACCTTGCCAATTCTCGATGAGACAAAGTTTTGGCATATATTTCGGCAGCGGCATAAGGTTCACGAGAGAATCCCGTTGGTGCTGCTACAGGCAATGCTGTTTGCAGCTGCTGCGGTATGGCCAAGAACATCTCAAATGAATAAGTCATATGTTTTTATACTGATCTATAAAACCAGTTCATACCTCTCGAGGTTGCAAACCAGTATGGGTCGGCCTCGTTGGTCGCGTCCGGGATTCTATATTTCACAAAGTGACAGTATGTTCCCACATTGTACCCTCGACATTATATATACTAAGCAGCACTACAGTGGCTCTACAGTATGAATGTGGACGATGACCCCGTCGTAATGTCCCAAACGGCCTTGCTACTAAGCTACTACAACACCCACAGGGATACGAAAAGCAACTCAACATGGCTTGGTATTGCGATCCGACATGCACAAGCGGGAAACGCAGATCAGTATGACATACTTTCGCTCTCAGATGACAGAGAACGTCTCAAACGATTATGGTGGTCGTGTATTCTGCGAGACCGGATGATTTCTCTGGGAACGCGCCGTCCATTACAGATTTTGGATCCCCGGCTGCCAAGTCAGAAGGACTTTCTTTTTTTGATGACCTTAAAGAGGAGCCCAGTGGCTCTGAAGTTTACAACTCAAACACAAAGATGGCTATCAATTCGCTGATCTCGTGGCACTGTGAATTTGCTGTCGTGGTCACGGATATTCTGGCCATGTTGTATCCTGGCTCACAGAGCCTGAGGCTTAGAAGCCTACGGATTATGGATGACCAGTGGAGTAGGCTGGAACAACTGAAACATGATTTTAGCTGCTGGAATGACCGCTTCGTGAGCTGGGCACAGTGTCAGGGCTCTTTGGCCCACCCCTCAATCAAGCTTTTTATTGGCTCGATATCAATCCATTCCCAGTATGCCAGAACTTCCTTGATCCTCTTGTCGCATCTAACAGAGCAATGCAGAACAGTGCGCCTGGCTCTATGTACATACACTTCACGTATCCTGTCAGAATGTGAAGTGGTTCGTTCACAGAAATCTCGCCTCAAAGGGTATGGAACCGAACTTCAAGGTGGTCTTCTCAAGATGACGGAGGAGGTCAAAGAATTGATCGACTCAAGAATGTCGGAATATCTTCCGGTCAGCGTGTATGTTGAGCATCCCAATTGTGCTGCTGTGAAACCCTTCTTTGCCCGCTAATGTTACCGTCATTCCAAATAACAGAATGGCATTTACCGCCTTGCCAATGATTTTGTGGGGCATCAGCGCTGCCGTCTCTGGCGAATCAATTACACAGCATCAGAATGCCATTAAATTTTCTCTTTTCAAACAAATGAGTTACATTTACAGCCTGCGATACGATACAATGCACCTCTCCGCGGTTGTCCAGCGGGTGGTTCAGCTGATCAAGCCCGCGCTGATGACAGCAGTCTTAGGTGCAAAGAGCGACAACATGGCAACCTCATTCCTCGATATCTTGATGCGGCACCCTCAAACGTTTTCCGAGCTTTGTTTGTACCTTGATGTACTACTCTCTGCAGATGACAAGACAGAGGCACCATGCCCATTGGACCCCTCCAGGATGATCCCTATTGTCGGACAGATTCAAAGGCCTATGCCAGGCTCTTCTGAGCTATCTGATGTTCATGCACCTACAAATCCAGGCCTGCTAGAGGTAAAGTCATCGACACCGAATTTGGACGAGCTGGGTCCACTTTATCCAGCATTCGAACATCCTTTAGGAAGTTGGGAAGAAGCAGAGAACTTTAATAATGGCGAGGAGATGGGGGGAGTTGACCACAAATACTCGGGCATTCCCATATCCACAGTCGAATCACCGCCAGAGTTACCGGAGCCGGAAGAGTTTGATCAAATTCTTACTTACTTTACACATCTCGGAGAGTGACTACGACTGGTCTGCCTATCTTTCTGGGGGTCATATCGAGAGCGTTTCAAATCCCGGAATGGTTTAGCTCTCATCAACGCTTCTTGTATCCACACAAAACACGCCTTTTGCCATTTCCACCTTCTTGTCACCACACTGTTCCATGATCTCCAGCACTACCAAGAACGCGCAAAGCAGCAATACAAAGACTCAAAATATCTTTACCACCTCTCCCAAATGAGCTTCTTCTTATCCTTATCTCCCAAATCGACTCGCCTCTCTCGCATGTACCAACCGCACATTATACGATGACGTGATTCCACATCTCTATGAACGCAATGCAACATGTTCTCAAGGACCAGCCTTAGTATATGCTATCCGACATGGCCTGTTTCCTGCCGCACAGAAAGCCGTGCCAACCAAAACATGCCCCCATTGGCAGTTTCGGACAAACGTCCTTTGACCCACTTTGCAGCGATGAAGGGCCATGCCGCTCTTGTCGAACTACTACTTGACGCGTATATAGAGAGAATCTATAGTATATTTCTACTGTAATAAAGTAATTAGATAATATCTATCTTGTATTAGTATATAGAGTCGAATATCAGAATTATAGATCTTTCATCCAAATATTTTTATCTAATTTTGTTAAGTTTATAGAAAGATTTAAAAATATTAACTCTAGAAATAGATACTAAATAAATATTGACTAATTAGAAATTTCAGTCTATAGCTATTACTTTCTCTAATCCAGAAGGAGTAGTGATATGTAATATATAATCCGCTTGAGCCTGTGTAAATTTAATCCAGTCTCCATGTGAATCTTTCTCTTTCCCCCGCCTTGCCCCGACGTTCTCCTACGAATTGACTCAGCAGATTCTCTTCCATTTACACAATTGATAGATCAGCTCTATGATATGTGGCACGCAGGGCGCCTACATCCGGGGGACAATATCATCGGTGTGCAATGCTTGCCACCCCCCGTTGCATGAAATTTTTATAGCTATATCACGGGTGCGTATTACCTCTTCTGATGATTGTCTGTGGTCGGCATTGATATCTCTAGGCTGGATAGCTGTATTTGCTTGGCAAGCCGCCTTTGCATCGATCGCCCTCTTGACCGGCACCGAGATTCAGGGGGCCGCTATCTTGACCTTCAAGAATTATCAGAGCGAACCCTACCATGGGACCCTTATCCTATGGGCCTGCGTGCTAGTCGCTGTGATCGTTAATGCGGTCGGTGGCAAACTACTACCCCGCTTAGAAAACCTGGTTTTTGTCTTGCACATTGTTGGGTTTTTGGCCATTTTGATCACACTAATCTACATGGTGGATCACAAAAGCGCCCAGGAGGTGTTTACCACCATGGAAAAATGAGGGTGGCTGGTCCTCCAATGGCATCGTTTTCTTCATTGGGATGCAAGGTAGTGTTTTTGCGTTTTCTGGTGGCGACGCCGCCGTCCATGTAAGTCGCGTTCGTTGTGAAAGATCCATATAAGCTGGCTTCTAAATGGAATAATAGATGGCCGAGGAAGTTCGCAAGGCTTCAGTGGTTATCCCTCGTGCTTTGATACTTACTGTGCTCATCAACGGTGTGCTTGGATTTAGCCTGTTGATTGGGGTCTTGTTCTGATGGGTGACCTTGCGGAAGCGAGCAACAGCCCTACTGGATATCCTTATATGGAGGTCTTTGTGCAGGCAACCCATTCGGTAGTGACCATGGTATGCATCTTGCTGGTGATTGGTATCTGTTCTGCAATCGGGATGATAGCTGCGACCTCTCGCCAGTTCTGGTCCTTTGCGCGTGATCGAGGCGTGCCTGGATGGAGGTTATGGAGCAAGGCATGCTCTCCTTTCTTCCGATTCTGATTTGTGCAGTAAATGACCAGTATTTGCAGGTCTCTCCTACCACGAATATTCCGATTTACGCTGTATGCTTCACCATGGCTGTTTCATGTCTCCTCGGTCTGATTAATATCGGCTCCGATGTCGCGCTGAAGGACATCTGTCTATGGCTGTTTCGGGCCTCTACCTGTCATACCTGACCGTTGGGACCCTGCTGCTCTACCGGCGTCTTCGTGGCCACATCCGCACCAGCAGTGAATGCGAAGACATGACTGTCAATGTCCCCAATGCTCCGTTATTCTGGGGGCCGTTCCGTATTCCTGGGGTTCTGGGTGTTGTCAACAATGTCTTTGCCGTTTGCTATATGATTATCGTGATTTTCTTTAGCTTCTGGCCCACAACAGTGGTGGTATATTATAAGTCTATGAACTATAGCGTGGTTGGGACGTTCGGGACGGTCATTGTCGCCGTTGTATACTATGTGGTTCGGGCCCGACATGTCTACCACGGACCAGTGGTGGAAGGGGTTTAAATTTCCACAGCATGGTTCTTGATTGATCGAGCGAATTAGGGCAAGTATCGGATTAACACTGCAAACTTTTGTATTTCGGGTTTGACGTGAGGGGTTGGGCAGTATGTAGACGTGTACACCGTGGAAATCGATTCGGAGCAGCACTAGATCCAAATGATTTGTCGTGTCGTACCCTGCAGCTCATCATGCCTGGACCCAATGATCACCGTGTACGTGGCAGTGATGTGTTGGAAGGGGAAGGGCTTATAACTGTCTTGTCTCATCCTGTGCTCCGCTTGCAAGACACCCTCATCCTTCCCAGACAAATCGATTCAACATGGCCGGTAAGTGAGTCTGGAAACTACAGAACGGTAGTATGATGCTAAGAGACGATTTTTCCTCTAGACCCCGCATATACCGCTCGTAAGTGATGTCCCTTTGCACTTCCCAGCGCCTTTACCCCAAAGGTTGATATAGGGGGTCTTCTGACATGGAATCGCTATGATAGAGCGGTTTGTTGAGTACTACAACCAGACGTTCGATAACCAGCGCAAGGATCTCCGCAGCCTCTATGTATGGTTATCTCCTTCCACCACCATCAATATAGTGAGCTGACTATATACACCGGGACATAACAGCGTGAGCAGTCTATTCTGACTTTTGAGTCCGCGGTGGTGCAGGGTGAGCGCAACATCATGGAGAAGTTGAATGTTCGTGGGCCACGAGAATTATTTATCCGCCAGAGAGATATTGATTTTGTCTACAGCTGTTGGTCGGCAAGGTTCAACATGAGGTTACGCATATTGATGCCCAGCCCTCCAAGGATGACGCTATCCTCGTCGTGGTATCGGGCACTATTCACGTATGTTTCCTTTCCCTCCGATTGTTGGGTGGGTACTAATGGAATCAATTTAGAGCGACGACCAGACGTCCACGGCCTACAGCCAGACTTTCTTTCTCCAGCCCGAGGGGGAAGGAGGCTACTTCATTTTAAATGAAGTGTTCCGTTTCATCTCCCCTAGAAATTAGACTCGTGGTTTGGAAATATTTAGTTAGTGGTGAAGGAATCGTCGATCACAGGGCTGTCACTCGCAAGGGAATGGATCATGAAGGGTTATTCTTTATGGAGGGGTTAAGAGACGCGTGGCTTGGTTTTTCGCACTTCTCTTGTCTGCTCAAAGGGGTTATGTTCACTTCGTCGAGGCAAATTAGAAGAACTACACCAGGAACTTCCCGTGCAGATCGATTTCCAGGTGGTTGTAAAATCCCTCCCGACAGGACATCTTCTTGTTTCCGGTATTGAGGGCGCAATGACACCCCAAGTGAAGCTGCACGGACAGCGCATTGTCCCCCTGCTGGCTGCACGTCTGCCCAACAGAGCATCTAATGACCAACCTGATTTAGCCCAAAGACCACAGCACTCCGATCAAGTCGATTACAAGAAGCAAATCTTGTTCACAACAGGTCTCGCAGTATGCTGGATGACGGGCCGACACGGGGAGCAGTGGGTACAGAAGCCGTAACTCCAACGCATAATATTTTCCAGACTCACTGCCAAGACTTCAGGTGAGCTACTTGTTCAAGCAACCTGTGAAAGAGCAAGTTGATAAGGTACTGTCTAGCATAAGTATTCTGTACAATTGGTTAATTGGCCGTTGAGTACCCGCTCTATGTGGAGTATAACAATGTTGGCAGGGGGTCTACGGAGTAGAGCATGATCATGATGTGCTTGAGAGTGAAGAGGCTGTGACACTCATTCCATAGTACTGAGCTGACAATCCATAGTGGATTTTCATAACTAGCTCAGTTATCATAATGGAAAGCCAAGCCAGCCCTTCAAGGCAAAAATCCAATGGAAATCAATCCCGGCCAGGAAAAATTCTGCAGAAGCGAAGCCGAATACCGGAGCCGAGCCTTAGTCATAGCCTCATATCATCCGGCATGAATCGTTGGCTCGTCCGGCATCGCGTCAGGAATCCGCTCTCAGAGCCAATTATACTCCCTCAACAACTCCACTAGTGGGGAGAACCAAAGATCATGCAAGATGAAAGCGCGATGTTGCGATTGGCGAGAAATTCTGGGAGGCGAAAAAAAGAAGCTTTGCCCGGCATGGGGACATGCCTTTTTATCTCTGGGGTAATTCTGCGTAGGGAAAGGATTCCCACACTCGTTCATCCATCCCACCCAATATTCCCAGGCAGATCATGGAGAAGTCCACCTTGGCTGAGGAGGCTATTGAGCCCACTGGCTACAATGAGTATGATGCGCCTCCCAAGGACGAACTCCAGCTCAATGTGGGTGGTCGCGGAGCGACGCAACGCCGTCTCCGGAATTACCATGTCACCATGATTGGTTTCTGCAGTGGAATTGGCACCGGTCTGTTTGTGGGAACAGGCGCGGCGTATGCCAAGGCCGGTCCGGCTGGCTTATTACTGGCATATATCGTCGTGGGCCTGGTGCTATGGTGTGTGATGCAGAGCATCGGCGAGCTGGCAACGCTACTGCCCACAGCCGGATCCTTCCCTCACTGGGCCACTCGCTTCATCGATCCGGCTGTCGGGTTCTCGCTAGCCATCTCCTATGGATACTGTTATACGATTGCTATCGCCTCGGAGGTCTCCGCTGCTGCTGTCATTGTCTCTTATTGGACTGACCTCACACCGGCCGTGGTCATCACGGTGGGTCTAGTACTGATCCTGGCCAGCAATCTAATGAGTGTGCGGTTCTATGGCGAAACAGAAGTCTTTGGCGGTGCGGTCAAGGTCCTCTGCTTCCTCGGCTTAGTGATTGTGTCCATTGTGATCACGGCTGGTGGAGCGAACAACGATGCTATCGGCTTCCGCTATTGGAATAATCCTGGGCCATGGACAAATTATAACGGCATCACCGGTCCTACGGGTCACTTTCTGGGCTTTCTGTCGTCCTTTGTCAACGCTTCCTTCAGCTTCATCGGTGTCGAGACCGTGGTTATCACCGCCGCGGAGTCAGTCAATCCCCATCACGCGATCCCAAAGGCTGCGCGCCGTGTGACATACCGCATCGCCTTCTTTTATATCCTTGGTGCCCTGCTGATTGGCATCATTGTTGATCCACGCAACCCAGCCCTCGTCTCGGGCTCCGATAACGCGAACAGCTCGCCCTTCGTGATCGCCATCAAGGAGGCTGGCATCAATGCCCTGCCGTCGATTGTCAATGCATGCATTCTTGTTGCCGCATGGTCCGCTGGTAACTCGTACTGCTGGGTGGGCTCACGCATGATAGTGGCCATGACCACGGACCACCAGCTACCCCAATTCTTCGGCCGCGTTACCAAGAAAGGCGTGCCCTACGTCGCTGTCATTACCGCTTGGCTGTTTGGGCCATTGGCGTACCTGAGTAAGTCAAATATCACCGGGTCCAGTTCCCTCATACCATCACTAGTTCATCATGTACTAATGGAAAACAACCGTTAGGTCTCGGCTCTGGCGGCGCAGCACAGGCATTTTCCTGGCTTCTGAATCTCAGCACGGTGGCTGGATTGATCGCATGGGCCACGCTCTCCTTCTGTTACATTCGTTTCCACGCTGCGATGAAAAGGCAGGGTATCTCTCGTGATACACTTCCGTGGAAGGCACCCCTGCAACCCTATGCTGCCTGGGTAGGATTTATTGGCTCCACCATCATCACTTTAGTCGCTGGATTCCCCGTCTTCTTGAAGGGTAATTGGTCTTCGTCGGACTTTGTGGCGTCGTACATCGGCATCCCCATCTTCATTGTACCGATTATCTTATGGAAGCTCATCAAACGTACTAAGGTTAGTTGGACGGCTCTCGCAGTCTCTTGGTTAAGGAAGTTCGCTGACCGTATGAAATGTCTAGTTTGTCCGGGCTGCCGATATGGATTTGTGGTCGGGCCGTCTGCAAGAAGGGGAAATCCTGGTGCAAAGGCGTCCTCCCCAGAATGTTTGGGAACGCTTTGTGGACTGGCTTGTATGATATATCGCACACTGTATGTCGTTCTACACTGCGAGCGACGCTGCCGATTCAACACGGACACCGTACGCGAGTGAGCGCCTGACTCTCGAGTGCCCTGGACGGCCCTCAGGAATCGCGCCCGCGACTGTCTTTTTTTGTAAATAGAGATAGACCTTTGCATGGCTGGGGACTGGGTCCCGGCCGAGCGTTTTGTATTATATCAACTATATGAGCGAATGAAGAACACCCATAATCTACTGTGCATTCGCCGTCCTGTAGCGCTTGCGTATTCAACTATAATAATAACAAAATGGCCCGTCAAGCGTATCCATCAGGTCCCGGAATCTCACCGGCTCAGCGGCAAATCCAAAATGAATCATCTCGTCCAACGTCATATTCGCCGTCGGGGGCGTGTCGACGATGGTGTGCGTGCCCCAGATGGCATGCCTTCTCTTGTCTAGGTCCAGTCCCTGCCAGATGGTCCACACTCGATCAATCTGCGCATGGTGCAGATAGAACATTGGATCGCCGGGACTACCAGCTGCATCTCCCATGACCATACCGACCCCAACGTGCCCGCCGCGGTGAACGCCGTACGGCACAGAGGGGACAGAAAACCGAGGATCTCTCTGCATCACACCCTGGAACCAGTCGATGGTGTCATACGACAGGATCAGCTCTGTGATGTGGCGAAAGGTCACGGAAGATCGTGTGACAGTTGGGTTGATGTCGCGTTTGAGGCAGTGTGGATGATACTCGAAGCGGTAGTTCACTGGCTTTTGGCCCGCGCCATCAATAGGACCCATGTTGATGGTATAGTTCGAGAAGGGCCCCTCGTACACACACCCTCCGCCCGTACCAACTGGGATGTACTCCTTGATGGAGGGCCAGTATGCCGGATCCCTGTTCGGTATAAACACCCCGTTCGATCCCATGCTATACTCGTCCCCATTGAACAGCACGGAGAGCTGAGGATTCTCGGCGTCCAACCCCCAATCCCAGTACGGAAGGGATCCAGCGTAGTCGCATTTGGATTTGAGATCCTGCTCAAATGTGTGGATGAAATACCGATGCCAGGCAAGGAAGTCCGCCTGTACTTGTCAGACAACCATGGTTCTCAACGTTCTATTCGCGCGAAATAGTCGAATCTTACAGTCATGTGGATAACACTGGTCAGATTGATGTGTGTGGCCAGAAATTCGTCATACCGAGTCTGTATCCCGGGATAAATCTGATGAAGATCGGCTGACAAAGTGGTTGGAATCCTCTGCAGGCACCGAACAGCGTCGATGAACTGCTGTCTTTCCTCTGGGGTCAGCTCACGCCTACTGAAAGGTTAAATCTCTTATGTCAACAGGAAAGAACGTCGACCGCTGTAAGATATACCATTCTTTACGTATCTGGGCATCTTCGGGTCGGCAGCCCCCTGTCCTATCTCTCTTGATATTTTCAGTCGCCTCACGGGCAAGCTGCCGCAGAGCGATGCCCTGGTCCACTTGCTCCGGTGAGAAATCATAGATACTGGCGGCTAGGAGGGCCAGCGGTCCACAGGCTAACCAAACCAGCACAGATATGTACAAATGCATCTCCGCTGTGACTTTCCTTCTGATTGAGGGTGTGAAAGAATGTTGGAGGTGGGCTGGAGAGGATTCATCCCTTGTTTAGGAGGCTGGAGCAACCTTGCAGATGACAAATCACCAGAGTGCCATTGTAGGATTCCGATCTGCATATCCAAGTCGCCGCATTTAGCTTGTTTCCTGCAGGGATCCCCACAAGTGCCAGACTGATTGGTGACTTTGGGTCATGTCTCAGGCCCATCGTAGCCCAAGAGCTAGATGCGAATCCGCCAATGCCACTTGTAGTCGAGACACGCCCACCGCGCAGTCATAAATAGAAACATGGAGAACAAGAGCACGCATGCAAGCCAGATAACTACAATCCGCGACCCAACTTTCTCCAACATCTCCCCTCCGATCGGGATACAGATCAACGTCCTAGCGCTGTCAGTATAATGTCCATACACACTGGCACCCGAGGTGATACTCACGCGAAGCTCACCAGACAGTAGCATGTCCCAAACCTCATCCCGATCTCTTTTGCATTGGACACCTGCCGAATGCAGACAGGAGCAAGGCTTATGAACGACCCTGAACAGAGACCATATAGGGCGCTAAAGATATACAGTGCTGATAGATGTCGGCTGAACGGGTACAGGATTGTAAACATCGTCAGAACTGCCGATAGAATCAAGATAATGAGGACGTTCAAGCGACCGTATCGATCGGCGACCCGGCCGGCGAGGAGTCGACCGATGCAGGAGCATCTATAGCTCTTGTGAGAACGAATGAGCCGATATCAACTCAACGGGAAAACATACACATTGAGCACCACCAAGGTATACACACTCGCACTGGTATTGAAGCCCTGTTTGATGACGTACGTGGGAAAGAGCCCGATGAGGGCAAACATTTCCAATTCGAGTGCTACTGCTGTTAGCGATATAATAACATCGACGGATCGCAAAGAACCTACCGAAGATCCCACAGCTTAGTAGCGTGAAGCGAGAGTCCTTGAAGCACCGAATATCGATCGCCGCCTTCAGCTGTCCCTTGGGGAGGCGGGACTTGACGAGGAACGAGGCGAGTCCGCACAGCACCAGGATGACCAAGGCGACGATGCGCATTCCCCACTGGAAGCCCAAATTGGCAAAGGCACCCTTTAAGATAAAAGGGAAGACCACGCCGCCTAGACCTGCGCCCGCCATGGCCGTTCCGATCGCCATGCCGGCGCGCGCCTGGAACCAGTGTGGGACACAGGACATCCCAATAGTGCTCGTGAACGCACCCCCGATGCCTGCCATGATGCCGAAGCAAATGATGAAATGCCAATACTCGGTGCATTCCGCGGTCAGGAATAGACTCAGCACATAAAAGGCCGACCCGGCGGAGACCAGTTCTCTCGGTCCGTAGGTGTCGAACAAGGGGCCCACGAAGACACCCAGCCCCAGCGAAACAAAGACAAAGAGCCCTGAGATCCAACCGACATTCTGGCTCGAGTAGTTCGCTAGTTGGTGAGATTCCAGATAGGATTGTAACACCCCGACCGAGTTCATCAGCCCGTAGGACGACATCAGCAGCAAAAACGAGCCCAGAACCACGAGCCAGGAGCGATAACCGCCATCTGGGAACGCGTCTGCATCGGTAGTTGTCTCCTGCAGGACCGTACGATCGTCCTCCACTTGGAAGCCATCCACCGGTCGGCGAGACTCACTGGCACCGACTGCTGGATGGTTGATTTCCACTCCGGAAGACACAAAATCCTTTCCACGATCTGATGCAGCCATGGTAGGGAGGACGTATGAAGTGTGCGAGGTCATCCTGAACTGATCTGGGAATTTATGAGGGTCTAGGGCGCTGCGGGGCTGGAGCAACAGTCATCACGATGAGTTGGCCAGGGAAATTTCTTCCCAAATCGTCGAGTCGGGGTGCGATTCCGGGACTCATCGGATGGCTGATCCGCTTGTCCTTATGAGTCAAACGAACGATCTAGACCTCTACAGATCCTCGTCTATCTCGCGGCCAAACTGGAATTGCAGCTGGCGTACATCTCCCATCAATCCCTGATAACCATGCCATCCCTGCAAGTCCAATCGTGCTGCCAAAGTATGGTCCTCCTCCCGGGAATCGGGGGGCTCGCAGCCATGACTGCTACTGGAGGAGACCAGGATATCGGCATCGACAACAAAGTCCCCCAAGCTCTCGAGATGTCTCACAGTTGACCCGTCCGACGTATCGCACCCCCACCAGGCAATCCTTGGCGCTTTCAATAAGCCCAAGCCGAGTTTTGGGGCAAAGAGGATATGCTCGAACAGCGTTTCCATGCGTAGACCGTCTCGCGTTTTGCGAGATCTCTAAGATATGCTCTAATTAGCCTCGCCACGAGTGCCTGATATTGACTACGTATTCCCTCACGCACCGGAACCTCGTAATAGAGACAGACGCCAAACACGCCACAGAACGAATGCCACCGCGCCAGCTTAAAGACTGCACTTTGCGACCGTGGGAATCCCCATCACAAGAGCTCTCTGCAATCCCGGTGCCTCCTGTATTAGATTTTGCCATACCTGACAGGTTCTTTGGGCGGACGTCAGGAGTGCACGAAGGTCCAGATGCAATAGAATTGACTCTAAAAACTCTGGGGTGGATAGAGTCTGGTGCATCGCTGGTCGACCCGTGGCTATTTGATGCGTCTAGATCAGCGTTGTGACGGTAGTCTTATGGATCTCTAGGGTATTACTGAATGCTGTTTCACATCTTCCACCTAATTCCCCTAGTATAAGTATGAGAAGACGGTGCCTCTGTGAAACACAAATGAAATCAGACCAACAGATAAAAAATGGGACGCCGAGGTTTCAGCACAAATTGACGGGTCTCTCTGGTCAAGTGAATGACTTACGGCGAGCAGTTCTTCGTCTATAAGAACATGAGCTTTTCACCCTTGAAGTAAATTCTAAAAATTCTCATCTCTGTGAGCCACGGTGGGGTCCATGTGCATTGATCTGATATTAGGTCCTCTTACGATATGATGAAAGGACTCGGAATTCAAGAGTTGAAATCCAAATGGGCTGTAGACGATATCTCAAATATATTTCTACAGGTCCTGTAGCCTCACAGCCATGTACATATTTTTATCACTCCACCGATTAAAGACAATCCTTCTTGTTATCCGGCACTTCTGTTACAAGTCTGGGTGCAAAGCTTATCATACCATTTTTCAACAATTTCTAGAAAATTTTGAAGGTACGATGTAAGTTAAAGAAGAGAGACAGAGAATGATGTTCGCGAGGGTTGAATCCTGTGTATTCCCGATACTTACGAATCAGCTCGTCCCCGAAGGCAAAATCGAGACTAACTTTAATCGGCAGGTGACTACACCATTCTAGGAGACTTGGCGCCAAGCGGTTGTCAGTTCCGTAACTTTCAGACGCCTCTGATACGCCTCTGCTGTAATTTATTGTTCAGGTACTGCTCGTACATACTACATGGATGGTCGGCTGAAGCGCTCCACTCGTCTTGAGCTACGGTAATCTCCCTTGGGTCACTGGCCATCGTAATAACCCAATACTACTACGATTAACAATACACGTTCTATTGAATTCCTATCTATGGCGTATTTCATCAACACAACGCCCTTGTCATAGGAACTGGGGACAGCTTTGGGGACGGCTCTAGCACCGGGTATGAGTATTTACCCAGACAGAGCCTTCTGAAATATCTATATCTCAATATCCGCAGCCGCGATTACTTTAACTTGGGAAAGCTATGCTTTGCACTATACTCACAGCGAGCTACCCAATAAAGATACCGCACTTTAGTCCCCTTTCAGACTTTTATCTACCAGAAGTCTAGAAAAGCTGGTACTTAGATACTTTCTTGAATGGATAGTATCAGTTTCGATACAAATATCGAGCAGTATGATATGAGCATATATACGGCCTATACCAAACCCCTGCAATCGACAATAGTAACAGACAATACTTCCGATAACCTCTACCGCTACCAATAAGAAACTTTACACAACTAAAACTTGGCTATTCTTACTATCTTCGGATTTTGGTCTATCCCGTGGATCTTATATTCTACAATTTGTCAATCCTTACCGTCTGGTACACAGGCGAGTCTGATTTGCCGTCTCCTGTACAACATTAACCAGAGTCTGAGAAAAAGAAAAAAAAAAAAAGTGCGTAGGGGGCAGGACATACACTACTGCCACCCCCACAATCGATGAGCAAAACAGTACTCAGGTAGAAAGCAGCACATCTTCTTCAAGAATAGCTGCTGATTACTTAGAGATGCAGTGCACCTCGTCAAACCCAGCAGCCAAGGCTGCCTCCACGAGTGATATACGTAGACCATCTAGCGAAGTGCAATTCCTCTGGCAGGCCGGCAGGGGTGATAACACATTTGCCACGAGCTGAAAATCTTTGCGCGTCCTTGTTGCACTACTATACTACTTAACGAGGATGTGAAACCTTGAAGCCTTTCCGGTTCCTTACTCATTTAGGAAGTTGATGGGAGTGGGTCTGGACCCACTCCTTCGCCAGCCCTATATAAATACGATTTTCAAGCAAATGGCCAGCGTATCTGTCTTTTGCTTGATTAAACATACTGCCCACTGATCCTATTTACCTGGTCCCTTGTCTCTCATACTGTCGACTGAAGAAATCTCCCTTCATTACTTTAACCCCAATTTAGCTATGGGCAGTACACAAACCGCACAGCAATTGCTGCAGTCGGCGCGTGTCGCCCCGGAAATCTTCCAGCTGCGTCCAGATTACCGCGCCCTCTTGATGGTGGTAGAGGGTATCCCTCCAGGGCCTAGCGATGAGTCTAGCGAGACCTTTCTGCAGGAAGCAGAGGAGATAGTCAAAGAACTGCTGTCAAAATCGCCCGTGACGGAATTTCCGCATATCGCCGCCTGGCGGGAGGCGTATAAAGCTTTCGGAGCCAAGCCCCAAAAGACACGCAACAGTTTAGAGGCCTTGTCCCGGCGTGCAGCGACTGGCCTACCACGGGTCAACCGGTTAACCGACATATACAACGCAATTTCGGTCAAGCATCAGATCCCGTTCGGTGGCGAGGACCTTGACAAGTACGATGGAGCGCCATTCCTGGTGCGTGCCACCGGTCAGGAGCCGTTCCAGACTTTCTCGGGGGGAGAGCCCCAGACCGAGCTGGCTGCACCCGGAGAGCCGATCTGGTGTGATAATACTGGCATTACGTGCCGCCGCTGGAATTGGCGACAGGGTCCACGCACGGCGCTGACGAACGACACCACGCGTGTTCTATTCATTCTGGACGCATTGCAGCCGCTTTCTGACGATGCTCTCCAGCAGGCTGCGGACGAACTGGCCTCGGCCTTGAAAAGTCTATCTCCAGAAGTACAGACATCCCAACGTGTTATTGACGCTTCTTCCACCTGAACTTGTCTGAGCAATTATGACCTCGTTTATTGGAATGCATGCGGATGATACCGCTTATAATGACTTTTGAGCATGATACCTAGTGTTGACTATAGACATCATGCTCAGTTTCTCGGGGGAACATGGGTTGCAGTCGCGCCAAGGATGTGTACAAGATGGCGATAGTCATTCCAGCATGCTGCGCGACGTGGGTTCGAGAAAATTGCACTTGGTGGACGGGCAGGTTACATAGGCCTCTGGCTCTAAGCACCTCTGTCGTCACTCTGGCATATTGTGTTTATGAAATGTTTTTATATATGGGTTTCTGCACGCAGCAAAGCTTTTACACTTCGCAGATAGATTACCACTGAAGATTATCGATGTGGGTTTCAGCGTTCTACATAAAATGTAAATATTGCAAACTCCTTTACCAGGCTTCGAGGGTGCACTGTCATCCTTAATTGTGTAGGTTTTGACCATTCCCCGGGCTCGACAAACATAGTTTAGGTATTGTGAGGACAGCCCTTCCATCAAGCTTTTATGATAAACAGTCACAGTTTTATATAAAAGGCGAAACAAGAGGCCTTTGTACCGCCGCGAGCACAACGATTTTAAGGTTGCTATCTACATGCTCCCATGGAATCACAGTCGACAGCTCTGGCTAACTGTAATATTGAGGTTTAGGTGATGTGGCGGTTACCAGTAGCATTCGAATTAACGACAGCCATAATGTCTTGGTAGCTCCTGTAGTCGTCCCCTTGAACAATGGCTGCTTGGTTGTTCATCCCAGCCGTGAGATCAATAACTGTATTTCTCAGACACATGGCAGTAGCAGAAGGGAAACACTTTGGCTGCGGGTTCCATCTCAAGCTTTCTTCGCTCATGTGCAACAATCTGTGGATCTGCTATGTCATCACCTAGATCGAGTAGATTCCCATGATCATAGTCCCAATGTAAGGAAAAGGTGGGGCCTGGGCCAAGAAAATCTGAAAGGACTTAAGTATGTATCATACTGCTAGATAGGTGGGTTGTGATTCATTTTACAGAGTATTTACAGCACAATAATAAACTTATTCTGACTTCCTGACTTCTATTGATGATTATTTATTACAAAGCATAAGATGTGAAGCTCGACCTGGCCCGAACGGTAAGTCAGAGACGGGAGCTTGAGGGAACGCCACATAGTGTATATTGGCGCCCTGAAATGCACAGTGATAGGGGTAAAGAGTAAGGGGTATGGTGGCGGCCTCAAGATTTCTTCAGGCTAATCTTCCGTACCCTAAAGAGATAGTAGAGCGTGATCGCCCCAATGATGTTAAACACAAAGTACGCCCAGAAGATGCCGTAGTTTCTCCAGCGATCCTCCCAGTAGATCCACCGCTGGGCCAGGTACTGGTCCGCAGAATCCATGGCACAGTACTCACAGCCGGACGTTGCGTTCTTGTTATACAACTGGCCGCCAGCTAAATCGAGATATTTGCTCATATAGTCACCACAGGTTTGGCCGTCAGGGGGATCAAAAACACTGAGTTCTGTCGAGCTACAATGCACAGGACGGTCATGCAGAGCCGTGCTTCCAATGCCTCCAATGTAGTACGTGAATGGGGACACGCGGTACATGAAGATCCAGAATCCCGGGAGGGCAGGGGGTGGCTGCATAACACCACTGAATACGAACGACAGACCAAACATCAGTGTAGCAATCATGGAGGCCAGTGCGGGTTCTCCGACCGCGCATACAACGAATTGGGCCATGCTCGCACTATAGATGAAGAACTGCACAATAAACAGCATGATCAGAGCACGGCGCTCGGAGTCTTGGTCCGCACCAAAAACAGCCCAGTAGAATGAGGCCCAGGAACAAACGCCGAGTCCAAACTGGAAGGGCACTTCGACAATCATTTGAGAAAGAATGAAGACCTTCCAGGAGTACACTCGGGACGGCCGCTCACGCACTTCATAGAGGGCACGCTGGGCAACGAACTTCGGCATGATCTGGTTGACCAACGTGTTGAAGATCGTACATAACAGGAAAATACTGAAAAGGGAATTCTGGAAGCCCTGCTGTGTACTGTCAGTTTTCCAGAAGGAAAATCCGATGAAAAGACCAGAGACAATGCCCAGAATGAACTTCGAGAAAATATACTCCGGTTGCCTGAAGTATTGCTGAAACACACGGCGAAGAACATGATAGAGCTGACTGCTTAATGGCATAGCGAATTCCTCGTCGCTTCCTGCATCATCGGCAGAGGGTGCCAAATCGCTTTCTCTGGTCGCATGCAATCGATCGAGCTCCGCGAGTACGTCTTGACGTTCGGGGCTCTCGTTCCACACTTTGACCCAATCTGGTGCGTTGTTGTCCACATCACCGGAAACCGTTTCGAGGATGTACTCCGCCGGGTTTTCATGTTCCTTGCAGAGTCGACCGCCGTTTCGCTCGAAGTAGTTCAATAGGATGCGGGAGTTCTTGCCAATCTCACCGAAGTAAACTGTCCTTCCCCCCTTCGCTAAGAATAGTAAGCGGTCAAAGGTTTGGAACAACATTGCACTGGGCTGGTGGATCGTTGCCAACACTGCCTGGCCTTGACTGGTCAGTTTCTTCAGAAACGCGCAGATGGTCCATGAGCTCTGAGAGTCTAAACCACTGGTGGGCTCGTCGAGGAAGACTAAAAGGGTCGGTTTGGCAGCGAGCTCAACGCCGATACTCAACAGCTTTCGCTGCTCTACATTCAACCCTTCACCCAGTCTACCGACCACTGCCTCAGCATAATCCTCCATTCCCAAGACTTGAAGCACCTGCTCGACATAGTCATACTTTTCCTTTTGAGAGACTGATCGAGGCTGGCGAAGCACAGCACTGAAGCGGAGAGCCTCCCGTACCGTAGTGGTCTCCAGATGGAGATCCTGCTGCTGGACATAGCCAGTTCGACGGGGGAAGTTCGCGGCTAACCCCTTTCCATTCACGAAGATATCTCCCGTCACAACGCCAATCGACACTCGCTGGGCGAGAACATCGAGCAGAGTGGTCTTTCCAGCACCAGAAACGCCCATCAAAGCTGTCAGCGTCCCCGGCTTGACCCATCCATTCACATCATCTAGCAGACGCCGGGTGCCGTCCTTGACGGGAATGTCATAGCAAACTGATTTCCAGGACAGGATATCCTTCTGCTCCGGGAGGCGGATAGAATCTGCGTCCGCCCTGACCTCCGTCGTAGGGCTTGTCTTCTCCGCCTCAATACCGTCACCGTCTTGCAGGTAGCTGGGAGCATGGCCCGGCCGAAACACCAATGCTTCCGCTGTGGACTTATCTGCCGAGATAAACTCTGTTGCAGTGAGGTAAAGTACGTGGAAGAAGATCAGGAACGCGATCAGGATGCCGAAGTTTCGCCACAGGTGTGAGTAGGAATATTGGTAGTTCTGCTCAATGAACGCGTCGCCGGAGACAAACCGTTCACCGGCAACTGCACCGACGACCGAGCAAATAAAGGATGTCCCTGTACCATAAGAAGGAATGTAAGAAGCGCATTCGAAATTCCGGCCATGGAATTCATTGGAAACAAGGCCTTCAAATGCATAGAAAACAGGGTTGATCCAGCGTATCCAGGAGAACCACGGATGCATATCAGGCTGTGGCAACGTGAATCCGGTGTAGACGACAATACATAAAACTAGGATACCGGCAAGCGCCATGGCCTGTCCCACGGTCTGCGTCAAGGACGCCAAACTGCGGAACATTCCAGACATGGTGAGAATGGTGCATATCAGAAGTAGGTAAAAGATGAAGAACTGAGACGGTTCCCTGCGGAGGTTGGCTAAGAAGTAGAGGATAATACTGAACACCGAACAGCGAAGAACTTTGATTGGCAGATCTACCAGGGCACTTGCTAAGGCTTCAGTGAATGGATGCACAAACGCATAGGCCGCCTGTTTTTCCACGATGGGGCGCTGGGCATAGAGTTGCATAATCTCTCCAATGGTGATCAACGCATTCATAAGCACCGAGAAATAGAGGACAGCACCTTTCTGAAAGAATCCATTGCTAGAGTCAGGGGAATTGTAGAAGACGGAGCCAATAATCAAGGATAGGATGGTCTGGACAATAACTGTCGACATCGCAGTTGGCAGATCGTTGCGTAGACGCTGATAGGCCCGCCGAATACACAGGCGGATTTGCATCGGAATCGACAGGAGGTATGGGCTGTTCGTTCGCGTATGACGGGCTTGCTTTTCTTCGTGGACCTGCCGCAGGACTTGGGCGCCTTCACCATTTGGGCCGTGTTCTTGCACATATTGGGCAATTTCCGTGCGAAGCTTCTGATATTCTGGGCTGCGCTTCCAATAGTCCGAGAATTCCTTCGCACTTCGAGGCACTTTGTCCTCCATGCCCGGCCGGGCCCTTCGTTCCACGGGGTTGGTGATGGCGGTCAAGAAGTCCGGGCTCACCTGCTTCTCCGGTCGTTCCCAGCCCATCCGCTGGAAATATTCCACCGCCGCGTCACACGGCCCAAAGTAGATCTCATACCCCTCGTACAGGACCACGACCTTTTCAAAGAGGTCGTACATTGACTGGGAAGACTGGTAGGCGGCCACAGCATGGCAGGAGTTACTCATGTCAGCGGACAGGCGCAACGCTCTCACAAATTTCAGGGCAGATGCAGCATCAAGGCCTCTGGTACTGTTGTCCCAAGCACCTATCCGACAGTTCGATAGAAACATCTCGGCGATACTGACCCGTTTGCGTTCACCCCCACTGACTCCCCGGACGAAGTTATCTCCCACCTTGGTGTGGACCGTGTGTGAGAGGCCGTACACCGACATCACCACCTTGGTCATGGTATCCGCGAACTGCATGCGAGTCACACCTTCGATCCGTCGTCGAGGCGCACGGGCATGTGCCGCAAAGGAGAGGGTCTGGCCCACGGTGAGGTGTGGGAAATGCTCGTCAACCTCCTTGTTGTAGGCAATATCTCCCCGATGGTGTTTAATCATATCCTCATAGCCCACCCCGTTGTAGTGGATTGTGCTTTCCGGCTCTAGGGTCAGTCCGCCCATGCGACCACAGATCGTCTTCAGGAGAGTCGAACATCCGCTGCCTGGTCGACCCAACACGAGTAAGAGTTCGCCACCCTCGAGGAGACCATCAAAGCCACGCAAGATCTGACGGCGAGGGATCCGTTTTTGTCCTGCAAGCGCTCTAGAGGCCGTGCGGAAGGGGATGCCGAAGGTGGAGAGAACCGTCTCCTGGTACTGGAGCGCCGATCCAGACCCCGAGACTTGAAGGTCCTTGAAGACGACGCCTTGCTGTGGTGGTTCAATACCGCACTGGTGCATTCGCCTCAGAACGAACTGGGCCCAACGACGGTGATCGAATGAAGGGCTGTTGGGGTCGAGCTGGGGGTCTTGTTTCGCATCCGTGGCCGAGAGCACTTGACCTAGTCGGCTGGACGCTATGCGAGACAGTGACTGTCGCTCCTGATCTTCATCCGAGGACAACGATGAGGATGTGTCGGAAAAGCTATCATCCTCGTGAACGCGATAGGTGTCGATCTGCGTCACCGGGTCGACTTCCGGAGCCACCTCGGGCTTGGACGACATCCTCGACAACCAGTCAGTCAGGTAACTTCTATCATATGGGAGGTGTGAATGGTGGAGTTGGGCACCCACTCTGGACGCAGAATAGGAGACGACGCCTCGAGCAGAGTTGTTGATGATTTCTATCCGCCTACGATACAATGAAGTATGAGTACGCAAAGGTGAGACCGTGAGAGGCGTACTTCAGGAGGGTATTCGTGGTCGTAGGCCATCAAGCGCGAGAGAGACTCGACCTGGTGAATGAGAAACCGGGAAGAGCCCATTATGAGTACCAAAATCCGAGCTTTCTAATGTGTCCTTTCCCATCTTGGAACCTGATACTGGTTATGCTTTGAATCCCGGGCTGAGACGTTCCGGCCCACACGTGGACCGCACACAAAGAAAAACGTCGGCGTAACGGCGTTCCGTAGGCGCCGACAATGCGTCTCATTGGTGGACTTCATCGCAAGCCCGCCGCCCAGGCGCCATTGTCGGTGCCTGAGGCGTGTCTGGGCGGAGATGACGACCTTAAAGCCGACGGTCACGGAACTGGCCTAGTCCGGGATGGCTCTATGCACATACACAATCTCTGATCTCGCAACATGCCGCTATGGGCCAGGGGCAGACAATACTGATCTGAGCGCTGATCGAAAGAACTGCGACAATGACTCTTCGGTGGGAAGGCCCTTCTTGACCATACCCGCGCCGATGTGCTGAGGGCACAAACAGTCTTCCGATCTGGACTAAATCCGATCAGGCGGGATCGAGTAGCTGAGGAGAGACGTTTCTCCCTTCTTTATGAAAGTCTGCCACTTTAACCCAGCAGAGCCTGATGGCATTGTGACTCTGCTTCGGAACGATCTCCACGTGGCTGGTCGCAAATGTTGTCGTATCCCGGAGTCAACGAAGAGCAATGAACTTCAAATTCGGTTGACATGAGTGCAAGGAAGGTTCCGGTCACCAAGGACAGGAGATATGGTGGGGGAACTGTTTTGCAGGCATCTTAGATAGCGTCACCCAAGGTGATGTGAGTAGCGTTGCCCATTCTCTCTGGCTTCTGTCGTGGTTGGAGATCCAATCCCTTGCACCGATACTCACTCAGCCACTGTGCAGGCGAGGTTAAGGCTTGCACCGGGCGAGCTTGTGGCCATTATAGTGAAACAGCCCGAGTCTTCTTTCACGATACAAATCCAGCACATGAATACCATGTCTTTCAATACATTCCTGTGCGCCAACGCGCGGTGGGTGGACGCGCGTTACCCGGCTGGAATATATTTCCTGGCCTATGGATTGCTTAGTCGATCGCTTTCAAGTCCTTCGATACAGAATGCCGAAACAGTAGAACCACCCCTACTAGCAGTGTTCCAGATCCTGATGTTTCCTGTAGGATTATATCCCAATATCAGCAGCAATTACGACAAAATGAGCGAAGAGGAGGATCGAGTCCGAGTGAACATATATAGTACCTGGATCTCTCAGCAGGGTAATATGATTACCTCTCTTTCATGTGGCCTTTGCGGCGGGCATGATCCCTTGCATCATGGTAACAATGGGAACACGGCAGCCCCCATAATCACGTACATCCCGTATAATTGCTGAGTTATTTGAAGCACACTTCTAGTGGACAACCCGACCGACTGGGCTTTTCCGTCAGAGACAGGTCACATTGTCTTTTAAATCCAATATGTAGGCCCAATTTGGGACAGTTCCATTCAGACCGCTTGATCGCCGTCCTATGAGAAACACTCCGTGATATCCCTTGCATTGTGATAACATATTACAATGGGAGGCCTTCTGTAAAGAATGGTAGCGAAGATCCAAGTCCTAAAACCTAAAACACACGAAGTGCAGCTCTAGTTGAGTACCAGACCCAGTTCGGATAGCTTCTGAAGTTTCTTTAAGTACTGGCTGACTGCCTGCGGAGATTCCTCGATGATGCTATGTCCAGCCTCGGTCATTTCTAGGAACAACTGCACTGTCCCAGAGAGCCCAGGCCTGGATTCCCCAACTTCAACCCTCTACCCAGTTCCCTTCGCCGGTCTCACGCCAAGGCTGATCATTCATAGCCTCCCTTAAACAGCTCTGCACTGTCTGAGCTTCCTCTGTCGCTGCTTAAAATTCTAAGGTTCTGATACATCGAAGGTTCAAAACATGATGGGAAGCCAAGTGCATCAGTCAGGGGCTTTACCCTCCTTCACACCCTATTATAGACTCTCTCGCCCTTGGATCATACTCTGCCTTGTGCATATATGATGGGTACCATAACTTTCTCATTGGAAAATTCGAAAGAGGGCATATCAGCGCTTGAAGCAGGCGTATCGCAATTGGTGTCCAAGTTACCTTTTCTTGGTGGCAACGTGGTATGGACAATCGACCCCGACAGCGGAAAGGGGGTGGGAGAGGTTCATCCACCAACGGCAGCTACATGGAGCACATATCCCATGCTGTGTGTTAGACATCATGGTGGTAAATACACTCCAGTATCATACGAAAGGCCCACCGGCCCAGGCCGATGCAATACGGTCTCTTATGACGACATCTTCCGTGAGGAGTTTTTGCCAATGCCATTGGACACAGTCCTTGCTGAAACACACCCTGTGCTACGATTTCAAGCAAACGTTCTCGAAGATGGTATCATCCTGTGCGCAAGCGTCCATCATAATGCTATAGACGGGAGGGGAATCTACACCGTTATGGAAGCATTGGCTGCATGTTGTCGGAACCCGACCAACGTACAGCAGAATGAGCTGGCCATTGACCCAATCAGCGAAGCCGTGTGCCGCAAGCGTCTCTCTGCCGCAGCCTCACCAGCACCTGATGCATTTGTGGTACTGAGAGGGGAGAATTGCCCTATTCCAGCTGCACCTGACCGGGGCCCTCAGGCGCCCATCACTCGGCTGCTCGTTCTGAGTGGCGAGAGAGTCATACAGCTCAGGAGCATGTGCAATGCACTCGTACGAGATGAGGCTCGCGGCGATGCCGAGTCCTCGGAAGTCGAGAACCCGAAGCTGGCATTGTCCAGCCACGACATTATCTCAGCCTTGATGTGGCTTTGCGTCCTTCGATCACGAGCTCGATCAGATCCTCAATTTCCGAGGCAAGGGAAATCGCACTTTGCGTTCGCGACTGATGTTCGCACACTCATGTCTGAAGATCTCTGGACTACGTACATTGGAAACTGTGTCATTCCGGCTACTATAGAATCGCCATTCTCGATCCAGGACGCAGTCAAGTCTGCATCGGCAACCATCTCGTCTCCTGGCCAATTCGATCTATCTTTAATTGCTCGCCTAGCTCTAGCGGTCCGATCCGGGTTCAGGTCTGTCGGCAAAACCCAAGTTACAGATGTTATTTCTTCGATTGGGTCAAGAAATGAGGAGATGTTAAGCGCCTGCGCTGCCGATTTCGGCATCAGTAGCATGCGGCATACGGGGTTTTATAAGTTGAAGTTTGGTCCAGTCCTTGGTAGAGTTGCACATGCCGATATACCGGACCCTCGAATGCAGAATCAGGCATGGGTGCTGCCCGATCGGTATGTTGGCCACTACGCGAGGTCACCCTGGGAAATCCGCATTGCACTGGAGCCGATGGTGATGGAGTATTTGCTTGAAGATCGGCTGTTTGGGTGGATGCAAGGCACGGAGCTATGCAAGTTATGATGGTATGTTCGCTCGGCGACATCATTCCACGGGTATAATTAGCCCCAATATAGCTCAAAGAAGCGAATATAGATTCGAACAAGATCTGTCTCTAGAAGGGGAAAATAGAAAAACACACAACAGCATTAGTATGACTATGCTCACCCAACGCCCGTCGTGGGGGTCTTGCCGCTCTAGTAGTGGTTCAAGGCCTCCTTCAGGGACCTGAATATAATTTACCCGAAGAAAAAGAAAACATATTTTTGCTTCTATATTTAGTTTCTCCTCTGGACATATAATGTAAGACAAGTTCAATAATCTTCTAAAACAGTCTGTGATTGTCTTTGAGTCCACGTTCCGAGTACGTGCATCAAGTCTCACCCACTTGTGGTCTAGACTAGTTGCCCGGCAAGTAGCGACCATTATAGACACAGAAACACATATCATGAGACCAACCTGCCTATGGAGTATGTAACTCCATCGTCTAGTCCAGTCCTACCAAATTGACTCTAATCATGTGTAGTTGTCTCTCCAATGTCTCCAGTGCCAACAGCACCGGTATCACATCAGGTACCATCGGTGTAGTCTCGAGGTTAGTGGCATCGTAGCAGTTCTCATACCGAGCGCCGGTGTCTTCCCAATCTGTGCCCGTGGGGTATGGCAGCGAGCGATATGAGAAGGTCCCTTTACCGCTCTATCCAGTGATCCTTCTAGGCGGCAAATCAAAAATAACTGGTGACGATTTAGAGAGAATATTCGAGCTACTTGGTGGGCTATACCGCAGGAGGTTATACATCGGCTTATTTGCTCTATGCCACGCAGACTTCGGGCTGTACATCTGGCACGTGGTTGGTATACAAAGTATTAATATGGGGAGCCCATAGAATTAATTTATAGATCGATATTGTTTGAAATGGTTAAGAGAATCGAGCTTTGGAGAGTTGGACATTTCGCCGAAATAGCCAATGTTGTCAGAATTTTGCCCCCTGAGTTGATTATAGCTTAACCAGGGTAAAATTCAGAGGTTTCAACATTGCTGTTCCTCTATGTACATGCACATACCCTCATCAAGTATTCAAACCATCCTCTAAGACATTCGGATCAAACGTGATAGTTTGGTAGATGCGACCCAGAGAATTGATGGGGCAATACCGAACGGCACGATATGGCACACAAGGGAAACCCGGGTTTGATAAGATTTCTGATGCAAGCGAGAGCAGTTCATCGGGAACTGCCCACTCCACACGCTGGAATCTAAGACGTTAGGAATACTCAACGGGCCGACTAGTCAATGCCACAAAAGCTCTTTGAAGCTTACCAGAAGGACCACAGGGTGTCCGTAGCGCCACTGTATCTGCTCCCCATACTCGACGACGGGAATATTCCTCTAGGCCAGAGCTTTCGCAGCTACGCTCACGATGGGCGCATGATGTTGTGTCCACAATGTCTTTTTCTCTGGTGGCGATGTCTCTTCTTTGCATAGTGATGTTTCTTCCCGTAGCAGTAGTGAATCTGGTGATGTCTCATCCTGCGACACTGAGACCAGTTCCTGTAGTGGTAGCGCCATCCTTCAACCATCAAAAATCAATAAACTCGAAACGAGAAGAACGTTGGGGATTTTAGTATTCCTTTGCACTCATGGATAAGATGAGATAAGGAAACTCGAAGAGTATACTTAGGACTAGTCGGTTTCCCAGATCATGTGTCATAAAATGGGTTGTCAGACTGGAAGTATTTAGTTTTGCGATCATCCCCAAGCCACTCTACTCGGCTCTTATGGCACATGGCAGAATCGGTGCTTCTGTGTGATGTTGCTCGATGTCGTAGGGTGGTTGACTTGACGAAGTGGTGAAATTATCATGTAAATATATTCACTGGCTCACATTCACAATCTCTGGTCAGAGAATGCTGATCATGTTTCTGGCTCGCAACTTGCCCATCTGAAGACCTTCGCCTTAGAAAGCTGATTCCACCGCAGGGAGAGAAGAAGAAGGACAAGAAAAAAAGAAAAAAAAAAAAGGAAACAAAGGGCAACGAGTGTCACGCTACAGAAACGTATGATGTGTACCGCCAAACATACCGCCCAGTCGTCCAAGTCCCTCGAATCACCATATCAGCTCTGGCCGGTTCGTGCAGGCGGCGGCCTGTAATTGTGAACAGAATCGCTCTTCATCAGCCTGCTTCTCAGTCCAGTTTTCAGGTTGTTTCGGAAGGGCAGGCCATATTTCGTGTCCTCCTTGTTGATCTTCCTTCTTTCGGTGCTCCATGAGCATCTCCCTCACCCTCTTCTGGAAAAAGATCGGTCCCTGGCCTCGCCCGTCAGAGAGACATTTCCTGGTATAAGATTAGGTAGCGTACCTGTTCCTTGTCCGGGTGAAGCTCGCCGTTGACAAAGACTCCACCACCCAGATTGTGCTGTGCGCCCACACACAACTCCTTATCCTCGTCCAGCACCTGTCGATAAAAGGCGTTGATGTCATCGAATTCCTTGTCCGTCGCGTCCTGATGACGATATACTTCGTTCTCAATCTTGCTCTTGGTTGCAGAAATCGGGATCATACGTTGGATATAGAAGAATTTTTCACTTCTTGGTCAGCGATATACGGCCCAGGCCGGTAGGCGTTACTTACGTGACGGTGACCGAGGTGGTTGGGAAGAAATAAGTAATGGCCCGTTTAAATTGGGCATCGATCTGCTCCTTGTTGAAGATGTGATGTTCCATGTATCCCGCTGTGGGCTCCACGCGATATCGAGGCAGATCCGACACCCCACTGATGAGCGGATGAGAAGTGGCACAATGATAACACTCGTTGTAGTTCTCAATCACTCCCTTCCAGTTGGCGTCTAAATCCATTTCCCACTCGTGATCGAATGTGTATTCCCCGGCAAAATTGAAATCTTGCATCCGTGGTTGCTCGTCGATGTTCCGGAAGTCGTCCTCCCATCTGACATCCGGCGAGCCCGCTTGCAGATTCACCCAAACGAAGCCGGCCTTGTCGATGTGAACGTGGACGGGAAGCAACCCATGCTGGCTTTTATCGAATTTTGGAACCGCTTCGAAGCGCGGTGCCTTGGCTAGATTTCCCTTGAGTCCGTAGGACCACCCATGGTACTTGCAGCTCAGAATGGAGGTCGATCCTGAACGACTTTGAACGACCGGGAATGCGCGGTGCCGGCAGATGTTGTGAAAACCATTGATATGGCCGTCGCGATCTTGGACCAGGAAGAATGAGAAGTTTGCAACGGTGAAGGAGAGGAAGTCGCCTTGTTGGCTGAACCGGCTTGAATGGGTGAGGAGAATCCAGCGCTTGGAGAAGATAGCTCGGCGTTCCAGCTGATACATCGCCTCAGAGCGATACCATGATGCTGGAAGCCCTCGTGGAGGGTCATTCGCTGGTTTTTTGGATGACAAGCCCAAGAATTGCCACATCTTTCAGAGAGACTTGTGTAGTATCGTGGTCTAGAAGAAAGTATAATCACAGATTGCCATCGTCGCGAAGTTCCTTGGGACACATATATACGGCATAGACCGAGCGGGGAATTATTTGAATTACTAGAATGGAGAGGGTCTCAAGAATGGGGAGACTGATAAACTATCCCATATCAAAGATGGGGGCAGTGGGGGTCCGTTCTACACACATTGACTGTTTAACCACAGTTTGACCTCCAAATCCACTGTACACCTTGTAGCTATAGTCGAGACTCCGCCTTGTGACTCTCTTGTCGAACACCCCAATAGCGGTCCACCTGATCATTGTTAGCTGTGCTCGGAGACCACCACGCGAGTAACTCACATCCGCAATATGATCATATCCCAATAGTTTCGGAGCCAACCCGGGATCTCTCCAAGCCAAAGCCTCGCCTTCAGGCGTGGGTGTCATCTGCATCTTGCGATCCCGTTCCTGCTGTTCAGGGCCGTTGTGCAGGTGGTATAAATATTGTTGAATGTTTCCTCGATCTACTACCATCGCTGTACGCTCCTTGCGACACTGCTGGAACACGGACAGGGCGTGTCTTTTGGCATCCAGGAACTCGGGCGACGTCTTCGCGATATCGGGACAGTCGGGGAGACGAGATAAGCATTCACCGAGAACGGCACCGTCTTCAAAGGCCATACCAGCCCTAAGAAATTCTAGTTAACTCCACAGCAGATATAGTAACCGTCGGATCATACCCGGAAGCTAGATACGGCAAGGTCGCATGCACAGCATCGCCCAACATAATCCATGAACCAGATGGATGAGACCAATCGAACTCGCCAAAGCGAATGCACAGCCTCCATTTTTGCACCGACTGGCAGAGCTTAAGTAGCTTTTGAATACTACTCTTATTAGTTGCGTGATGAGCCGTACAGAATCTGTCACAGTTACCTACCGGGGATCCCAACCTTCAAACAAGGCGCACATCTCCTCCACATTGCCTTCGATCGTCGATGCGAGGGAATCCTCCGGGATATCGTCTGGGACAAGCAAGACCATGTTGAATAGATCCCCGCCGCGAAGCACGTAATTCACTGCTATGGTTAGCTGGATAAAACAGAGCTATCGAAGGCTACACACCAGCATGAGCATCTGGGCCCAGCCAATAGTTGACCTGTGGATTGTCCACAAAAGGTGCCAGTTCCGGGTCTTTTCGCATGTCCTCCGTGGATAGTAATAGGCGATATGCGAGATCCCCCGTTTTGACCGGTGGATCGCTGCGCCCAAGCAGCTCCTCCGTCAGCTTTCCAAACACGCCGTCGGCCCCGATCACTAGATCTCCTTTCCAGTGCCTGCCATCCGCTGCGATGGCGGCTGCTGTGGCCCCGTCGTCGCTTACATGGACGGTTCTGATGCGTGCATTGCAGGTCATTTGCACCCCAAGCTCGAGAGCTCTGTCAACCAGACACCGCTGGAGATCAGCACGGTGAAAGTCCCGATACCATGTCCCAGGGTATTTGCTCTCGGATTCATGAAAGTCCAAGTAGGAGATCTTGTTACCCTTCCACCCAAGAAAATTACAGACACTTGGAACCGTCATATGCGGGGCCAACGCCTTCTCCAGGCCCCAATGCTGGAGAACGCGCGAGCTATTCGGAAGAACCTGAATACCAGCGCCGACTTCTTTAATTTCATGGGCGGCTTCCAGAATATGAACGGAGTGTCCGGCGAGAGCACAACTGATGGCGGAGCCAAGTCCTGCCAGGCCAGCCCCGACAATCAGAATGTCAAGTCGGCATGATTGCGAACGGGTTTGCTGTTGCTTAATGTGAACGCGAGGAGCCATGGTGAACGAAAGTGGACCAGGTGACAGACGTGTGGGGTATGTTTTGGATCCTATCCAGAGACACACTTGTGCATTGGGGGTATTTATGATAGCCTGTCTGCGCTTGAGTGTTCATGGGTCAAAGATGGGGGTTATCGCCGGCCACCCAACTGCCGATATCCGACACTGCAAGGGGTGCAGCTATATCTGAGGGGCTAAAAGCCATGAACTCGTGCAATACGAGATGTGAAAGAGCATTGACGCTTCTGTTCAGGTTTCAAAATCTACCATGATGTCAAAAGTAGGTGGTTCCTCTGGGCTATCCGTGCTTAAACCTGACCGGTCAGTTTTCGCTCCAGGGTCGAACCGCGCTAGTGACGGGGGGCGCTCGAGGCTGTGGACTCGCTTTTGCGCGTGGACTGGCCGAAGCCGGGGCGAATATAGCCATCTTCGATGTGGTAGATCCGGACGCTGCATTCTATACGATTGAGAAGGAATATCCTGTTCGTACGGCGTATTACAGGTTGGCGACCCCCATATCATACATGCTAAGGCTGACTCAAATAGAGTCGATGTTGCGTCGCAGGAGTCGCTTGAAGGTGGATTCACGCAGTTTCAGAAGGACTTCGATAATGCTCTCGATATTTGTGTCCCATGCGCTGGGATCAACCGCCATCTCCCTTTTCTGGAATTTACCTACAAAGACCACCATGATCTGGTCTCGATTAATGTGCTTGGACTATACTTTACTGCTCAGCTGGCAGCAAAACAAATGATTGCAAATGGAACAAAGCATGGGAGCATCATTCTTGTAGCTAGCATGGCTAGCCACATTGCTGTGCGAAGCCAGCTATGCAGCGCATACTGCGGGACCAAAGGAGCTGTTCGATCTATGTGCCCTGCCATCGCAAAGGAACTGGCAGAATACGTGAGTGTTGGACCGTGCCTTCCAAACTCCAACTAACCACGACAGGGCATCCGAGTGAACTCGATTTCTCCTGGGTATGTGCGAACGGAGATGACGGCGGCAGTAGGTTTCCCAGAAGCTCAACTGCGGCGCTGTCCCACACTGACTTCATTCGTAGTTCCCCCATCTTGCACAGGGTTGGGAGTCGGAAGCCATGAATGGCCGTATCGCTGAGCCTGAGGATATCATGGGGGCGTGTACTTTCTTAGCTAGCGATGCGAGTGCGTACATGACGGGGCAGGATATCATCGTGGATGGGGGAGTCACTCGATGGTAGTAGCGGAGATAGGGCAAGAGTGGGGGTCGGCTCTAACTCCGCATTTAATCTCCAACATTCTATAATACATGAGGCCGATCTTGATGCGCACTTGTTGAGTCGGCTGTAGTTCGCTGAAAACAAAACATTCACTGATATGGCACCCAGCGTAGACAACGAAGGATATAATTCCAGAGGCCCTGTTGATACCTCAGCCACGGTCGTGGTGGTCGGTGCAGGACCGTCCGGGTTGATGCTCGCGTAGGTCTGCTCCGAACAACCATGCTTTGTCGACTCACAGTTTCGCAGATGCAATCTCGTTCGGTTCGGCATTAATGTGAAAATCTTGGATGATCGTCCGGACAAGACTTCCACCGGGAAGGCGGATGGCATGCAGCCCAAGACGATCGAGACATTCAAGCAGATGCGACTCGCCGATCCCTTGTTGAAAAATGGAGCCCGTGTTTATGATATTTCCTTCTGGGTATGCCAGTATCGCGCCAATACCCTTCGACTGTGGCTGATAAATCCCAGCAATCCACAACAGATAAATCGCTCCACCGGACAGGACGTCAAACGCATTACCCCGAGAATCTCGTCGGCGCCTCCGATCCCTATATCCTGCTTGCACACCAGGGCATGGTTGAGGAGGTCTTGATCGATGATATGGAGGCGCGAGGTGTCTTCGTCATGAGAAATAGTCAGTTTACCTCCTGCTCACGCGTGGCAGGCACAGGGCAGCTGGATGTCGCATACGAGGACTTGGTGAGCAAGACGGTCAAGACAATCCGCGCCGACTACCTAGTAGGATGTGATGGTGCTCGATCAAAGGTGAGAGAGTGTATCCCGGATGCGCAATTGGAGGGGAAGATGACAAATGCCTCATGGGGTGTGCTGGATGGTGAGTTCACCTGCATCCTGTGCCGTATAAAGCTAAGGAATAGGCGTGATCGATACCGACTTTCCCGACCTGTGGAGCAAAGTTGCGGTGCGTTCCGACCTGGCCGGGTCTATTCTTTGGATCCCTCGCGAACGCAACATGACTCGATTATACGTGCAGCTAAGCGAGACTGACGGCGAACGGGTCGACAGATCCAAGGCTACACCCGAGTATGTCATGCAACGAGCCAGAGATGCGATGCATCCCTTCCGCCTTGAGTGGAGGACAGTGGAATGGTTCGGCAATTACATTGTGGGCCAACGCGTCGCGAAGCGTTTCATGGACTCCGAGGCGCAGATATTTATTGCCGGTGATGTATGACACTGATCTCACCCTGGATCCCGCATGTTTCCTGTTAATACTCAACAGGCTGGACACTGTCACTCGGCTCTTGCAGCGCAAGGAGCGAATACAAGCATGCATGACAGTTTCAATCTCGCATGGAAGCTGAATCTTGTTATTCGTGGTTTGGCTCAACCATCACTCCTAGCCACCTACGAAGAGGAACGACAAAAGATTGCCTACGATCTTATAAACTTCGATGCAGAGCATTGCAAAGCGTTCTCACAAGGGGAGGCTGCCCTTGCCAAGAACTTTGAGGAGAATATTCGCTTTATCTCTGGCGTGGGTGCGGAATATGCGCAGGGCCTACTGAGCCGAGCCAGGACTGCCAGATCAACCCCCCTGAGACCCGGTGCTCTCCAGCTTCCCGCAAAAGTGACTCGGTACATTGACGCCAATCCTGTTGATATCCAGATTGACATTCCGCTCTTAGGCCAGTTCCGAATATACTTCTTTATCCCAGATGTTTGTAAGGCACTTGGGTGGCTGAGGATCCTTTGTGAGGGACTCGACAATGCGACTAGGATGGGAAAGATATCCTCACGAGCAGATCAGTCATATGCAGTGCAACCCCAACGAGCAGCCCCGTTCGAAACTTTCCTGCAGCTACAACGATATACCTCCGTGTCCAGTGCCTTCACATATGCGATGGTGACTCAGTCGTCCAAGTCCGAGTTCGAAATTGCAGACTTGCCTAAGGTACTGCAAGATAGTCGCTGGACCTTGTATCTAGACGATGTCGACACACCTCGTTGCACAGAGAAATGGTATGGGCCATTGCAGGGAGATCAGGTAGGTATAGTGATTGTGCGACCAGATGGATACATTGGAGATATTGATACATGGGAACTGCCAGCGGGTATCGAGTCAGTGAAGTGGATCGAGAACTATTTCGCATTCATGATGTAAAGCAGACTCGTTTGTTAAAATTGATTATAGTTTAGAAATCTGAGTTGAGCTTTATGTGCTATTCCACTGCCAAATATGGAAGTAAATTCAATAAACGTTCAAGGGAGTCTCATGCCCAAACTCTACGGTTATACTCGCCTCTAGGAATGTATACTGTGAAAGCTTTTGTGCATAGCTGAACGATGGGTTATGACTTTGATCTCATTTATCCTTACAGCTACAGATACTTTAATTACACGATCGGAGAAGGAATATATTTTGGAGGCTATGGATAATAAGGAATGGAGGGCTCCTCGTACAGAAATTTGCATATGTATACGACAATTTGTCACATACGTACCTAAGAGAAAGTGGAAAGGCAATGATTTCTGAAGGCTTCACGTCGTCGTATCGCAAGTTAAGTTGAATTATACTGTTAATATGCCATCATACTCAGAGAGAGCCTGTATTGGCGTAAGACGCCCTTCAGAGCCACTTGAGCGAGAGTGGGGGGCAGGACCAGTGTTATGGTGGGGGTTGGGTCACAGCGTCCACTGTTGAAGTACTCTCAATGGACAATTGCTACCAAAAATGGCTTATCCCACTGTTGTCCCAGGCTCTGTACCTCTCAACCACGGGAGCGGGGTGGCGATGGGTTATATAAGTATGGTGTTGCCATCCAGCAGAATGAGTCAATACGAGATATAATCAATTACTTCACAATGGGCTCAGTCGATACTGTTGGACCTTTGTTTCAGCCCCTTCGCTTGGGTGCTGTGTCCCTAAGCCACAGAGTGATCCAGGCTCCTTGCACTCGGATGCGATCGACGAAGGAGTCCGATGGTGTGTTCGTCCCCAATGAACTTAATGTGGAATACTATGCACAGCGAGCCTCCCCTGGAGGTCTCATGCTGACCGAGGCAACTCCGATTAGTCGACTTGTATGTATGAACCCTTGTCTAGCCACGGCGTTAACTAATAGCTCAGGCTGCTGGATATCCAGGCGTCCCTGGTATTTTCACGGCCTCTCAGATCGCCGGCTGGAAGAATGTCACGGATGCGGTGCATGCGAAAGGCGCCTACATATATTGTCAATTATGGCATGTTGGTCGGGCGACAGTGCCGTCTTTCATCGAAGGAAACCAAGCGCTCAGTGCCAGTGACATGCCCATTAGCGGGAAGGCATTGGACGGTAGCGAGTACGCTGCCACGCCTCCGCGGCCCATGAGCGTGGAGGAGATCCAAGAGACCGTGAATGAATATGCCGCGGCGTCCAAAAGAGCTATGGAAGCAGGGTTCGATGGGGTTGAAATTCATGGTATGAGCAGCGCATACACCCGAGAAGAAATCTGTTCACTGAGAAAAATATCAAACAGCCGCGAATGGATATCTGCTGGACCAGTTCCTGCACGACAATGTGAATAATCGGACAGACGAGTATGGCGGCTCTATTGAGAGACGGTCCCGTATTGTCCTCGAAGTACTGGAGTCAGTCTCAGAGGCCATTGGGGCAGATCGTGTAGGAATTCGCCTCTCCCCGTATAACTACTTCCAGGACACTCGAGACTCCAACCCGAATGTTCACTGGCTCGCGCTCTGCTCGCAAATTGCCAACCTCCCCACGGACTCGCGACCCGCATACGTGCACATGATTGAGCCTCGCTTTGACGAGGTGCTGGACGAAAATGCGAAACTCGATTCTCTCGCGTCGGAGAGACCGTCCTTGGATGTGTTCCGGCCAACACTCAAGAAGGGCGGCATCGCATTCCTCGCCGCCGGGAGCTTCAACCCTCAGAATGCTGGACCAAAGTTGATTGACGACGGAGCGGACGCCGTGGTCTTTGGCCGCTGGTTCATCTCCAATCCTGATCTGCCTCGACGGTTGAAGGAGGGACTACCATTGAACCCGTATGACCGATCGACCTTCTATGGCGCTGACCCGGCGGAGAAGGGATACATTGATTACCCTTTCTACAGTAAATAGACGTAGGGCAGAGGAGAACGAATGGAATTATTACATGTTTAAGATAACGCTATTAGTACTTTCATTGCATCATGAACAACTGCCCATCGGACAGTCGCGAGTTGCTGTGCCATCGCTGCTACTAACGGTTTGGGATCGTATTTTCCGGACAGTGCTGCCAACTCCGTAGTGCTGGGGCAGTTGGTCATCATGACAATAAGCGAAGACAGATCTGTATTCATTCGGGGTTCGGAGGACGAAGGATCCATGCCCCGATGAAAGACCCAACAGGCCAACGTAGCCAAGTAGAGGCACCAGGGGAAATGAAAGGCATCTGTCTGGTCCCAGTCATGGAGACTCAACACCGCATCCTGTAGGAGATGGGATGCATGCCGTGCCACAGCGGTCGATGCTCCCGAGTCCTCGTGCAGCCAACGGACAATATTCTGCAGTGATCTTGACTGGTCAGCTGGAGTGACTGTTCGTCCTAGAATCTGCACTGCTCCCGCAACAATCTGCAAGTCAAGGATCTCTACACTTAATGCCAGGCAGGAAGCATGATAGAGAGCATGGGCTGCCATTTTCAACCCAGTGAAACGACGTGGGTCTGCTGTCTGGGCCAGTTTCATTGCGAGGCAGTCTGCATCAAAGTCCACTTTCCATAGAACGTAAGACCGGCTCATTCGTGGAGTCCAAGCTCCCACCCGCTCCGGTGTTTCCGACCGTAGTGTAGTTTGATCTCGTCGCTTGAGATCGGCGGACACAGACATCAAGCCATGTAGGATTACCGTGCGAGCAAAGACATTCAGATCTCGTGGTCGAGACACAGATCCTGGGGTGATGTAGCCTTTGAGGACAGTGAGAAACGGTCTGTTTGTTTCACGGGCAGCGAGGTGCGCCCACTCTCGGGCGGACGATGCTTCCCAGATGGCAGCGCTACATGGCAAACGAGACCGGATCTCAAATGCGGACATGCAGAGGGATTGGGAGAAGAGAACCGCATGCTGCGTGTCCCACATGAAGCAAAGCATTGCCAGTCTTTTCCGCTGCTCTGCATCCATAGCCTGCCGCCATGCCTGATCGATATCCTCCGATCGTGCTAGCTGAGGCGAATCTTGTATGCTGCAACAGTTACTACGGCGAATGAGTTTAATCAGGACACAGTGGAATAGCTGGGCGCGTTCGCGCTGCTTGGAACCGGCCCTCATCTTTCCAAAGCAGTCAATCAGCAGCATTGTTTGCAAGACCCAAAACTCCGGCTGTGGTGAGAACTCCTCATGGCATAGCAGTTGGTTTCGAAGTTTGTCGTGGATCCCCACGGCGAGTTGATGAGCCTCACGCGTGCTATAGGTCGCTCCCATGAACAGAACCGCCGCCAGAAAAATTGGGTCAATGGTTTCTGGGTTGAAGGTTGCCTGATGGACCAGGGGATATGTAACATTGAAGCGCGTAAAGAAGAGATCGCAGTAGCTTTGTAAAGCCCCTAGGGTAAGCAGAGGCGAATCCAGCGTTCTTGGCCGACCGTCGATACCTACTGGGGATACCTGCATCACCAGGGATAGGATGCCTCGCCGGCAATTCTCGGACAGCCGTGGTAAGTGTGGCGGCGGGCTGGGCCCGAGAAAAGAGGTCCCCGACATCCAGTCTGCCTCCAGGATGTCAGGCATGATCGGTGACAGGGTAGACTGTGGCGTTTGTCCTTTGTTCATCATAGATGCTACCTCTAACAAGGCTGATGGGCCATCGTACTTATCCACTGGCGGATTATAGTCCGTATTAAGCGCTCCAGGGAACGGCTCTGTATCAAAGCCGAGCGGGAAATCGAATTGATGAAATGCGTCATCCAGAGAGGCGACGTCGAATAACCAATTATAGTTGCAGGTTGCTGCAAATGGGAGATTGAAGTCGGTGGCTATGTTCATTAGAGGAGTTGAACTCGTATTGGAATCGGGTGGGAACGCATACCTGTGTCCATGCTGAAGAAATCGCCCATGCCGCCCAACTCGAGGTTGAATGATCCGTCCGCTGCATCAAACTGCCCTGGAATAGGTTCAACATATGGTTCAAAAGGACCGCCTGGCATCATCGGCGCTAAAAATGGATCCGTCTCGACAATCGGTAGAGAGTTTGGGTCTGTGCCAGATATCGGCGGCGATAAGGGGGCCTCGTCCATCGGCTCTTCCTCTTCTTCTGCTACTACATCCTGACCCGACGACAAGGAAGCGGTGGTCGATCGTCCTCCCGACCGCATCTCTCGCTGCGAGGGGCGCACTATGATGGTGCCATCACGAGCTCTGCGAGTCCTCTTGCGTGTGTTCAGGATGCCTAACCCTGGACCACCAGCTTCTTCATCCCGTTTGTCATGACGCAGCATGTGTCGGGCTGAGTCGATTAGCCTTGGAGACTGCAATCAATGTCGAAAGAAGGTGTCGCTTACCAAGTAGATCCGGACGCTGAAAGTGGACCCTGCAGCGCTCACAGGTAAAGCCCTTTCGTGGCTGTTCATGATTGAGTGCATGCCGACGTAGATGCTCGGCGCGAGTGAAGCTTTTGTCGCAACCGGGATATTTACAAGCGTGATTCTTCATCGCGTTGCAAATGCATCTGGAGTAATTGCGCACGCCAATCGGTGGGAGTTACAGTTGGAACTTGGAACTGGATAAGAAGTGCACCTTCGGAAGGATGACCGATCTCGCTGATAAGAATGCGGGGACAGTGGGGAGAGGCTAATGCAGAGATAAATACATTGATAGATTGATTAAATTATTCCCTATCTCTAAGCGTGACCACTAGTATGACTCCGATGCGAAGTGACTGGCAATTTAGAGATGTGAAAGGTTCTGCCATACAAGACTCTGAACATTCGAGTGGCCGAACACTTAACCCTAATATATGTTTTGCCTCACCCGCCACGTACAACTGGTGGATGATCTACGCAAAGTACCGCCATTGCACGCTCCGACTGCCCTCCTTGAACTGACTCGTATCCACTCCATTTTCACCTAGTCTGAATCCTTGTTTCCGATCGCGACGACGATTCTCGAACCGCATCCATACCCCTAATCCCGTCACGAAGATGATGCAGACAGCATTGCAACAGCAAGTCGCAATCAGTGTAGGAAGATATCTGCGCCGAGTCAGTGACAATCTCTTCCTCTTTCCTCTCTCGAAATCAAGGTGCGACATACTTGGGGGCGTATTCAGTCCGAAACGTAGCGGCACTCACTACACCGGCGAGATTACCCAAACCCACCAGAAACCCTGTATTCGCTGCGCGGGAGTTTTCATGGACGTTGTTGTTATTATGCCAGGCATGAACAAGGCATGATGGGATATATGCGCCAGATGCCATGAGAAAACAAGCGAAATAGGCCACCCCCTTATGGTGAAGAACATCAATTGCCACCAGAATAACCATCCCCACAAGGGAGAGGGCGAGAGAGAATACAATGTGACAGGTTCTCTCGCGGAAATAGTCCGATGATTTGGCGACGCCGAGCAACACCACTGCACCAACGAGATTTGGGGCCACCGTCCACAGATTGGTCTTGACAACAGAGTACCCGAGACGTTGCACAATCTGTTTCGGTTAGGGGTGAAGGATTAGAGACGATCGTCAAACACTCACTAGAGGGAAGAAGTTCATTGCGGTTGCGTAAGCGACTGGGTAGGTGAACGATATGATGCACCAAATGGGGAACTGCCAGTCGCCCCAAGACTGAAAGCAAGCTTTAAGATTGAAATTGGTCGAGACCTCTGATGAAGAGTCTCGAAGGAGTCGAGCTGTTGCTGCCTCTCTCTCCCTACCGTTCAGGAACCAGGCCTGTTGTGGGTTATCTGGTAGCACCAGAAACCCGAAAACCCCAATTATCAAGGTCATTCCACCCTCGATGATAAATAGGTACTGCCACCCCTTCACAGAATGGCTCTCAATTTGGAATACCCCGAAGGAGATCAGTCCACTAAATGCGGAAGCCAGAACAGCGAATGACTGTACAATGGCCAAGCGAAAACCCATTTCCCCGCGAGTGTAGAAAAGGGTCAGGTAAAAGGTCGCTCCAGCAAAGAAACCGGCTTCAAAGACGCCGAGAATGATACGGATGGCAAGTAAAGAGCCGAAGTCCTTAGCAGCACATTGGCATAGTGCAAGAATACCCCAAACAACGGACACTGATGTATTATAGCGTACGATTTAGCTATTTCCTCGCAGCCATGTCCTGGGATGAACTTACTGGATGAGAGCATAATCCGACCAGAATAGCGCTTGATCAGCAGGTTCCATGGCAGATCAAATAGACCGAATGGAATATAGAAGAGAAGAATCAGTAACGAGTAATCATTCCCTTGAAAATGCAAGTCGTCGTCGAGGCCGTCGGTTTTGGCATTTGCCAAGTTACTCTGGCCATATCAGTATTGTGCGTGCAACCAGATCAGGACCATGAAGACCCACGCGATCCATGCAATCAAAGAAGTACATCTGCAAGTGTCAGTCCGGGATCGCTCTGCAGTCTGGGATCGCTCTGGTGTCTGCGACCGGTCTGGATATTCTCACCAGGCAGAGCATTGGCAAAACCCACAGGTCCACTTTTCTACGGTATGCCCGTTCAGCGTCTGCATCTACATAAGTGGAGGTTTGCCCCAGATTGACTCCGGCATCTGGGGATGTCATCGTAGATTGCTTCAGTTCAGACATATTTGGCGGTTTCTGCTTTTCCGTTCTCCCATTTTCTATCAACGGCAGCCTACTTAAATGCTACTCCTGATCTTACATGGCTCACGAAGAGTGTAATTCGCTCTGACCATACCCCATATCTACCATAGAAGGGGTATGATATCCGGTACCAAAGCACGAGAATTGCCCAGTCGAAGCTAGAGACTTGACTGCCGAGATAACAACCCCGCCTCCCGCTATCGTCCTGCCTGCAGATCGTCTTATCAATGTGATCGGATGCATCAACTCTATCACCCCATCCTTGAGCAGCACCCCCACCCTCGCATCCTTGCCCTTGTTGTCGCCAGATTGTGCACGAGGGGTGGGAAATCGGCCTTCTGGCCGAATCTTGGTGGGAATGAGGGGATCTTGACGGGGTTTGTGAGGGATATATTCGAGCAGGACATGTTATGAAAAGATTTAGACACCAGTCGCAAGAAGAACCACACTATCATTAGCTTGGAACGATGACCACACCAACTGCTCCCCCGATCCTGGACTTCTCTGCTTTCTACGGTAGCGATAACGACGCAAAGGCCAAGTTGGTGGAGGAGGTGCGCAAGTGCTGCCACTATAATGGCTTCTTCCAGATTACGGGCCATCGCGTGCCGCTCGACCTGCAGCGGCGCGTTATGAAATGCTCCAAACGCTTCTTCGACTTGCCTTTGGAAGAGAAAATGCAAATTGACAAAAGTATGGGCTTCAGTTTGCGACGGAGAACGGTCTCTCACTGACCTGGTAGATCTGAACACCTTTAACCGCGGCTACGAGCTGCTGCGATCCCAAATGCTCGAAGCAGGCACCGGCCCCGAGCTGAAAGAAGGGCTTTACATTGGCGAGGAGATCCCCGAGGATCACCCATACTTTGTCCAGAAGAAGCTGAACAGTGGTCCCAATCAATGGCCACAGACGGTGCCCGACAAAGCGGAGTTCCAACAGACAACGATGGAATACTACCACGCGGTATTCGAGCTCGCGAAAGAGGTGCTGGGGGTGGTTGCGTTAACGCTCGGTGTGGACTCGACCTTCTTCGAGCCTCTCACCCAAGGCGCTGTTGCCACGATGCGCTATCTCCACTATCCCGCGCAACCGAAGGACCAGGACGAGAAACTGAATCGTGGAATTGGCGCCCATACCGACTTTGGATGCGTCACTCTGCTCCTGCAGGATGAAGTGGATGGCTTGCAGGTCTTGGATGTGCCTACTGGACAGTGGCTTGATGTTTGTGCCTCTCCTGTCCGGCTTTCGTCCATCGCTAATCCATGTCTTGCACAGGTTAAGCCGGTCGAAGGAGCCTACGTCGTAAATCTGGGCGACCTGTTCATGCGCATGGCCAACGATAAATACAAGTCTAACATTCACCGCGTGATTAATAAGTCGGGCCGTGAGAGATACTCGATTCCTTTTTTCTTTAGTGGAAACCCAGACTACCTTTGCGAGTGCCTACCCAACTGCCGCGCGCCGGGCGAGCCAGCCAAATACCCACCGATCACTGTCCAGGATAGGGTGACCGAAGCCTACAAGGAGAGCTATGGTCGGGCAGAAAAATACAAGAAGCAGCTAGAGATGCAGGCCTTGGGGTCTACCCCAGCGGTAGCTTCTGTTGGGGCGTAGCGAGCTAGGTTGGATGAATGTTATGCTCTGTTTTCTTTTGCTTTTTCTTTTTTTCTCATGCTTCCATAGCTTGAACTGCATTGTGATCATGACAATTGTAAACATTTATCCTATGACTATCTTGGTAAGCAAATGGATGCCTGCCGCGTAATGCTGTTATGATGAACTGTCAAGCAGGAGACGTACTTCCTCCTGGCCCAGGCTCAAGCATGGACATCCTCCTCGTATGCCTCACCAATAGACACGCAAAGGTGGGGGGAGCCTGGCTACGTCTGAACCCCGTATCATATTCACCCACCTTTGGTATCGCCTCCTGGTGTTGTAAATCCTTGAACATAATTGGCTGTTACACATCCTAAGCCGAATGAACAACCCTAAAAGTGAGTATATGAATCGACAAAGAAGCATACCCTGAATGCGAAGGGAGAGATACTACGATCAAAGAAATCGAAAATGGAGAGAGCCGCCCTGGAAAAGAAGCCTAATCAGCCCGTTCATGATGCCGATCTGGATAAAGCTGCGGGCAATATCACTCTCCTCGATGACCATGAAGCTGAGGAATTCTACGGCTCTTCTACTACCCAGGCATACCGCCTCAAGTCAGAGCTGGTAGGAAGTTGCATGGAACAGATTGGCATGGGACGGTGAGCTTACAGGATGCCACTGTATGTAGAAACTATTGCTCACAGAATTAGGTTTCAGTGGAATCTTTTTGTAGTAACAGGTTTTGGATGGATTGTGGATAACGTAACTATATCCTGACATCCCTCATTCCCCCCTCCATTGCTAACGTGCCGTCTCCTCAGTTTGCTTCCCAAGGTATTGGCAGCGTCCAGCCTCCCATTGAACAGGAGCTTCCAGACATTGTCAGTGTCAGCTATAGCTCACTGGCCTACTACGCCGGCCTCATCCTCGGTGCATCTTTCTGGGGCATCTCCAGCGACTTAATCGGTCGAAGACCCGCGTTCAACTATACAGTCCTTATTGCAGGTATCTTCCTCTGCGCTGTGGCGGGATCTATGAACTTCGTGGCCTTCAGTGCTCTCTGGGCCGTTATTGGTACCGCAGCTGGAGGGAACGTACCGGTGGGTTCGATGATGTTCTTGGAGTTTGTTCCCAGGAGGTCCGTGGCTCTGCAGTCTAGTCTTCATCTGATAACTAATGGGCAACCAGCCACCAATATCTTCTCACTGCATTGACCGCATGGTGGAGCCTAGGTCAATTGATTGTCTCCTTGGTGGCATGGGTCTTCTTGGCCAACTTCAGCTGCCCAACAGACGCGACTCCAGCAACTTGTCCCCGTCGCGAGAACATGGGATGGTATGAATCCACATTTAATATACACTTCGAGGCTAACCTGGTAATGCTCAGGCGGTATACGATGATTACACTTGGTGGCATGACCCTTGTCTTCACATTACTGCGTCTCTTTGTTTTCAAGCTCCCTGAGACTCCACGATCCTACTGTCCCAGGGCAGGGACGAAGATGCGGTGGCGGCAGTCAACCATGTTGCTCGACAGAACGGAAGGCCAGAGCCCTTGACAATTGGTATGCTTCGCGAAATCGATATCAGGCTGGGCGCTACGGCTAGTGAAAATGGAGCACACTCACGACTTTCCACCAAGCAAGTGGTTTCGGAAAACCTGCGATCCTTCAGGGGTGAACATTACCGCGCTCTATTCGCAACGTCGAAGCTTTGCAGACATACCATAATTACTTGGGTTATATGGTTGACCATCGGTAGGCATCGACCCTAGTAAAACACCAGGCATGGCCGTCTTCGATTGACATTCGTCACAGGCATCGGATACCCTCTGTACTTCAACTTCCTCCCGTCGTATTTGGCAACCAAGTTTACCCAGAGCTCGACTCTTGATCTAACATACCGCAACTACTGCATCACCTCCGCCGTGGGAATCGTCGGTCCCCTATCCGCTGCTGTGGGCGTCAACACGACGCTTGGCCGCAGGTACATGATGGGGATCTCGTCTGTCGTGACTGCCGTGTTCCTTTTCGCCTACGTGGGGGTCAATAGCTCCACGGCCAGTCTGGCCTTCTCCTGCGTCACCAGTATACTGGCAAACTTTGGTACGCTAGCATGAGAGCCGGGAATATTTCTTGACTATTGAAACTAACAGCCTTTCCTAGAGTATGCTGTTATGTTCGCCTTCACCCCTGAATCCTTCCCAGCTCCCCACCGCGGTACTGGAACGGGCACCGCATCAGCTCTTCTGCGCCTTGGGGGTTTGGTGGCTAGTCTTATCTCGTCTCAGACCGGATTTACCAGCGCCCCGATCTATGCCAGCGCTGCAATGTGGGTGACGGTGGGAGCTCTCTCTTTCGGGTTACCGTTTGAGACGCACGGTCATGAGGCACTGTAGGATGCCTCGTGGGCAGTAATTCTCGAGCTGTTGGACCTTGTAGACGATTTGAGGACTGAATAGTTGAGTCTATACGTAGAAAGATGGGGTTAGCGATAGAAGCCGGAAGTTGCCAATGAATCAGACCAAGCTTTCAACTCTACGCGTTTGCTCTCAAAGGGACCCTCAAGGATGGGGGTGACTATAGCGTGTATATCTTTCTGCGCGGTCAGATGGGCTCCGCTGAAGTGGATACTACCTGGTTAAACCTTGGAACGCAGGGCTAGGTCAACTAAGAGTGGGGAGGAAACATGCCGTTTGAATCTTACATAGCGGGCCATAATATAATATTACTTGCCTTCATGGAAGATTGAAGGTATCATTCCATTCGCCAGTCACCCAGTAATCAATATGAACAAGGTTTTCACAGGTGCTGAAGGTACATCAATAGTTCCTGAAACTCAAGACTGATCTAACTGCCCAAGTTGCCCAACACAACAACGAGAACAGCTGCTGGGTTGTTCTTTACGGAAAGGTATATGATGTGAGTTTGCCCTGTGGCTTGCATAGATTTCCATCACAATGCGCTGATCGGGACGAGGTAACGCATTTGCTGTCAAGCCATCCTGGCGGCGCCCAAGCCATTTTGCGTGTGGGGGGTATAGATGCCACAGACGACTTCGATCCCATTCATCCTCCTGAGACCATGCAGAGTCTCCAATCGGCACAAATCGGATCAGTTGACCGCGACGAGGAGCCATTTTGTGCAAGTCATACTACGGGTCCCACGGACGAAATCGACGTTAACACCCTCTTGAACCTGGACGAGATAGAACAGGCCGCCAGCAAGGTAATCAGCAAGAAGGCATGGGCCTACTATTACTCGGCATCCGACGACAAGATAACCAAGGACTTTAACACACAAGTTTACCGATCACTGTTGTTACGTCCCCGAGTCTTTGTCGACTGCCAGAAATGCGATGTGGAGACCGAGCTTTTGGGATGGAAGCTTGGTCTACCGATATATATATCTCCCACCGCAATGGCTCGTTTAGGACATCCTAGCGGGGAGGCGGGACTCGCAGAGGCATGCAAAGCTTTTGGAGCGCTCCAGATCATCGCAAATAATTCGTCACTCTCCCCTGAACAGGTGGTGGCCAATGCAGCACCGACGCAAGTATTTGGATGGCAGCTGTATGTCCAACGAGACCGCAGTGCCAGCGAAGCGATGCTCGCACGGGTGAACAAGTTAGATGCGATCAAGTTTGTGGTACTCACCCTTGATGCGCCCGTCTCGGGAAAACGAGAAGATGATGAACGCATCAATATGAAGGCTCATCCAGCAGGCAGTGTCAGTGCCCAGCTTTTCGCTGGCACAGATCCGTCTCTCACCTGGCACGAGACTCTTGAGTGGCTGTCACGACACACGACGAAGCCTATCATCCTCAAGGGCCTGCAGACTCATGAGGATGTTGCTATTGCCGCCCGGCATACACCCCTCGTCCGAGCTGTTATTCTATCTAATCATGGTGGGAGGTCTCTGGACACGGCACCACCGGCCGTACACACCCTCCTTGAAATACGGAAGTACTGTCCCTACGTTTTCATGAAGATGGAGGTGTGGGTAGATGGCGGTATTCGACGAGGTACCGACGTAGTTAAAGCGCTTTGCCTTGGTGCGAAGGCTGTTGGCATTGGACGACCGGCTCTTTGGGGCCTTGGGGCCGGTGGAGTGAAGGGAGTTGAACGAACGCTACAAAGTGCGCCGCCTATTCTCTTCTGTGATTGTCGGTGGCCATCTGCTAATATCCCGTCTTCGTCTTGTAGTTCTGCTGGAGGAGACCAAGACCTGCATGCGACTCTTAGGAGCGACCAGCATCAAGGAATTGGGTCCCCACTACGTAAGGGATGCCTTCTTTCTCTTTCCCGATAAGCACTGACTGGATTCTGTGCAGGTCAACTCCAGCAGTGTGGAGCAGCAGATCTATCGGACGCCGCCGAATGTTGAGGATGAGGAAGCTGTAGCATACAAGGGGAAGCTCTAGTGAGAATAGTATCGCCTGAGTCAGGTTGGAAGAACGACGAACGGTCAAATGGGGCTTACTATTTCTCCTCCATTAGCTAGAGGGTGGCCGGTAGCATAGCCAATGCACATATCAATCTCCATGATGTCGGGAGAAATGATCTTCCTCCCCCCACCTTTGATATGATTACTAGTAAATGGGGGGAATCACGAGATAACCGCCATGTCTGACATTTTCCCCACTTCAACCCCTCTTCACGTCTTCCCTTCAACCACATAAACATCGAACTTTCGCCATTGATGTTCCATTGAGAAATCACTATCGCAGTACCTACTCTGGACTCCTCATAGCCATCCCCATTCCGTCCGAAACGAACATAAAACATCGCCAAGCCCCGCAATCCGCAACCCCGCACGTACAATGGGCAAGAAGCGCGTCTTGGTCGGGTACGGAGTCGACATTGACGCGGTCGCAGGTTGGCTCGGCTCGTACGGTGGAGAGGACAGCGTGAGCGATATCAGTCGTGGACTGTGGGCGGGGCACGTCGGCACCCCGCGACTGCTGAAGTTGTTCGAGAAATACAATATCAAGGCGTCCTGGTTCATTCCCGGTCACTCATTGGAGACCTTTCCCGAGGAATGCGCGCAGATCCGGGATGCGGGCCACGAAATCGGACTACATGGGTATTCGCACGAGAACCCGGCCAGCATGACCCAGGAGCAGCAGCGGGACATTCTCGATAAGACCTATCGGATGCTCCGCGACTTCTGTGGCAAGCCGCCGCGCGGGATCGTCGCCCCGTGGTGGGAGGCCAGTGCCGAGATGGTCGACCTGCTGCTCGCCTACGGGATTGAATACGACCACTCCATGTCTCACGAGGACTGCCAGATGTACTGGTTGCGGACGGGGGATTCATGGACGAAGATTGACTACAGCCAAAAGGCCGAGACGTGGATGAAGCCGCTGGTTCGAGGCCAGACCACTGGGCTGGTGGAGATTCCGGGCAGTTGGTATATTGATGACCTGCCCCCGATGATGTTCATCAAGAATTCTGCCAATAGTCACGGCTGGGTGAATCCGCGGGATGTGGAAGATATCTGGAAGGTGAGTTCTTCCTCTTGCTGTTGTGTGGCACATGTCACCCGCCAATGAGCCATCGGTGATGGACGTCGCGCGGCTAAGATTGAACCCCTTGTCGGGATCTAGGACCATTTTGATTATTTCTACCGCGAATACGACGAATTTGTTTTCCCCATGACGATTCACCCCGATGTTTCTGGGCGGCCGCATGTGCTCCTAATGCACGAAAGGTAAGAACGAGGACTAGGCACGGCGCTCGGCAGGGAAGTTTGAGCTAACGCGCTATAGAATCATCGAACATATCAATAAACACGAAGGGGTGGAGTGGGTAACTTTCGAGCAGATGTGTGATGAGTTCAAGAAGAAGAACCAGCCGCCAGCCGGGGCGCCAATGCCAGCGGCAGCAGAGTGTGTGCTCCAAGATACTGAAAAGACTGCTGACAGTGACGCACCATAGTTTACGCTGTTTTCACTGACATGGTATGCCACCGGTGCTGTTGTAATTATTAGGTTTAGATATATGTATGTCCCTTAGCTAATTCTCTGCCAAGGTATAACATCACGTCTGTACTTGACATCCTAAGCCAGACCGGTTACTACGAGTAGGCTTTCTGAAAATTTACGTATTCCACGAAGCTTCCGTATCAAAGGCTTTTGAGGAGTAAGGTGCTGTCTTCGTTGTCAGGCACTCTTAGCGTCGCCTCTGAATGGAGTTACGAGAGACGCGCCCGAGGCTACGTTTCGACAAAACTTACAATGATCCTTTGCGCTCTCGGTAGCCAAACTAACCAAGCATGCAATGGACCATCATTTGCGAATCGCTTCGGTACCCATCTGCCGAGCAAGGGACATATGTCGCATTTCGTGCGCACAAGAGAAACAGAAGACAAGAGAGAGCAACAAAGTGGAGGAAGACATGCTGGTTAATGAGGCTGGCAAGTTGGCACAAGGGCAATTATCCCCATGATGGGATATCGCTATCATTCAGTAGGTAAAAGCTCTTCCTGCCGTCAATGGTCATTCTCCGGTGACAATCCGTTTTCATCGCACACCTGAGTTTATTTGGCTAAATGTGATCAGCTCTAGGGAGTAGCCAAAAACCAGTTTTGAGCAAGTTGACCATGTTGGGGGAGAAGTGGAGGCGGTGGAGCCTGCTCCCACTCAGCCATATATGTCTTACATCTATCCCATATCCAGGCTGATTTATATAACCGAGGTTAAATGTAACCGCGATGATATGTGGAATAGGGGTCAGTTCACTCAGGAAGGTAATTAAGCCGACTGGGAGATGATTTACTTGACAAATCTGTTCTGGTGGCAGTGGACCTCCTAAGTGACTCCAGATGAACCCTGGATCATGCTTGGATAGCGGGGTGTGGGGATTATTATGGATCTCGGTCTCTTAGGGAAAAAGATCGGACGCTCGTGGGCCCCGGATCTTGGGGGCCAGAGTCTTGTTTCCACTCAAGGCAGACTGGTCAAGATTCCACAGGTCTATAAGAAGAACACACCTTCCTTCCTCCAGTCCTTATGTGCTATCTACTCCATTATCTCTACCTCTGCTTCTACCACGAACCCTTCCACGGAACGGCCAGAACCAACATGATGATCCCTACATTCCTTACCGTCCTTTCAGCCTTCCTTGCTAGTACATCAGCTGCAGCAGTCGAGCGTCGCGATCGCACATGTACTGTTGAATTATCCGAGCAGCGCGGTCAGGTAAGTTCCGTACACAGAATCTTCAAAGCGAGCCGTGCCTAATGATCTCCAATCCTAGAACGCTGTCGGTGGCGGTGATAATTCACTGACCTGCGGTGTTAGCCTCGACTATGGCGACGGCCGACAGGATATACTCAGTGAAGCATGCAACCAGATCTGGCATGCTGGTGATCACTGCTTTAGCTCGCAGCTGCCATACTCGATCTGGTAAGTGCTTCGATGTATCCATATCTACTGGGACGGTGATGCTGACTCTAGAGAATAGTATCCACACCAACGGTGACAAGGATGGCTACCTGAACTACAGCAATGAACACCGGGACTTTAACGAGGATGGCTGTTCACAAGACAGCTCAGCAAGTATTGGTGGTGACGCTCATACTATCACTTGCACCTTCCCGTGCACATAGAGAAGCATCATAGCTGTAAATAGTCCAGAGCGCAGCAGGGATTGAGTCACTGATATTCGAGTAACGCATTTGCGGAGTTAACATAGTTAATGTTTAACCATATGAATAATCAAATCGAATGATTCAACATTAGAGACAATTAATCATAGCGTAGGACGTATCCTTGAGATTTAGATGCATCGAAAAAGTAGATACCGTGGCAAAGGGTAAAGTGTTCAGGGTGTGCTGAAATGTTCTCAAGCTGGGTTCCCTAAGTCTGGCCAGCTACTACGAGTACGCCATCCAAAATGACATTAGTTCCATGAATAGTCCATAGAACAGGGCTGGGGGATATAAGGTCCGGTCTTATTAGTTGTCAGGTAGTCCTGGTGAAGTTGGTGGATCACGGAGTTACGAGACATGCTTAATGTCTAACTGCTGCGTTTCACAGTGCATTTACGCGTGTACATCACGAATAAAGGCCCTCGGTCTTACTAGAATATTTCCTGGACGATACCAACAATTTATTAGTACACGGCATTTATACCTATGGAACTAATCTTGCCCTCTCGCAGTCTGTGCAATTGTCACCGTATCTCCAACAGCATGTCCCAGCCACCATCTGGTAAACAAATCCACCACTGCCGGCTTATGATTTGTCATGTCGTAAAGCTTGGTCATTCACACTATGAGACTCTTGACATCATAATAGGCCTGAAAGGGTGGAAGATAGGCAGAGCGAGGGATGCATTCTTGGGGACAATCGGCGTCAGTCGCGCCAATTAGAGGCTGGTTTCAGCGACCCACGACCGGAATTCCGATTTGCAGGTATTCCGCAGTCCCTTGGGGTTAGAGCCGGCTATTAGGTAGTAGAGGGAGTATGCTTGGATTATGTGAGCCTGACCCGGATGGTTTCGTTAATAGCTGCGGCAGGTAATTTTGTCGATGCTAACGATAGATGAATCGTCATTCTAGCCAGTTTGTTAATATTGGTTTCCAGGACAGACATGAGATATATTTCGCGTTCATCGAGTATACTGACGGCCTTCGTTCAGTCGTGAACAAGACGCTCTCACAACAGGTGTCTACTTTATCTGACGTTAAATATCTTCTGCAAGAATAGAGTAAATTTGGTTCAAGTATAATATATTAGAACAAGGGCATCAAAACAACCCTGATGGTCTAATCGCAAGTTTCACCCGTCGCACAACACATTCAATAGCAACGTTTCTATAGCGAGTCAGCGAGACATCCTGAGAAAATAATCGGTGAAGGTGTAATATACGCAGCAGACGAGAAAAGAACCCGAGCCGTCACACTTGACCAGGCCACTATGAACATATTAGCATTTCTTGGGTGTCGGCAAGTCAGGAGTACTCACTGGGCGCCACAGGTATCTGGGCTGTGGACCTCCTATCGAATGATCAGAGAATTCCTAATTTTGATAGTCACTGCCATATACATACCTTACAACCCACGCCCTGCTGTCTCTCTTCTAGAGCGGGCCCGGCGTAGGCCAGGGTCAGGAGGGTAGCAATGATGACAAGTACGCGCATAGTGAATCACGGATAAAATGGATGATTGATCTGGTTTTATTCAAAGGGACTGTGAATTGTATGAGGATGAGGATGGCCTCGGGGTGAAGACATCGCCTATTTATCTATTTTCTCTTCCGGCTTTCCAGATAGCTGAATTCGACAATTTAGCTGGAGGGAGACTTTTCCATGAACAACAATGTATAGCCCCATCATGACGTGGCCATAATCTATCAGATACATACCAAGATAGAACTATATACACAGGGCCTCCCAAATTCGTTGCGAAAGAGCCTAAAGCGAACAAAAGTCCGTTGAGAATATAACCGAGCTGGTTTCTGATTTGCTCGTAGCAGGCTGTTGATCTGTTGCTGCTGGGGGCCTTGGACGCCTAGCTGGTCGATCACTATCTTGGCACAGCGATGTATGTCCAATATGAGTCTCGAACAATCCCAACACTTGGTCTGCAAGACAGTTGGCACGAGGGGCAGTGGCGGTGTACCCCGGAAAGATGGCTACGGAGATATTGACTGGGATCTTGGTTAATCTAGGGATACATAACCTAATTACTGAAGCTGCCAAGATAGCCCACACTCTCGCACTCTTGTAATCATTGAGCCCCACTTTCACGAATCCTGACGACGATCTCCCGAAACGGGGTCACCAAGCTGGCAAAGGAAGTGGCGAAGTACAGGTACATTCGATGCCCCGTCCGGTACCAAGAATGTCTCACTGGATATAGAGAAAAGACGCTGCGATTCGAATCTGTCCGTGTGGTTGGGGAAGAGGCTGCAACCTGTAGAGATGCCCCTGCCTGGTTGACAAGCTGAATTATCCTACGAAGCATAGGCGAGTACTTCCCAGAGAGTAGTACTATTATTGTTGCATCCAAATTGCTTCTTAACGACTGATATAATAAGTCATGAAGCATAGTTGCGAATTCAAAGAGAGGATAAATCTATCCATAAAGGACGTGAAGGCCTTTGGATGTTACACACTCCGGACACGTTGGGTAGCATATGGGTCAAGCATGTACTGTGCTATTAGGATTCAGTCTATAGAGTAAACTGTTTATAACAATAGGGTACTGAACTTAATAGAGATCCAAACACAGCTATATGATATGCATCCCAATACTACTGCCCCCCACGTGACGCAACAGATGGCACGATCAGCCTGCTCAACAGCCTTAGTTTCCAGATGCTTCGCAATGTCTTGGGCCAGAGGAGGAATTATTGTTAGGATTGTAATATGCGACATTGAAATGGAAGATCCAGGGAGTGAGACATTGATAGTGAAGTAAAAAGAACCGTGGCATAAAGCAGTATCTGAATGACACTACGCTCGGGCGACGATTCAATTTTCCATGTTAATCAGTCCAATGATTGTTTTGAGATCTTCTGTAGCCAAGTCTTTGTGCAGTTTTCCTTCATTATCTGTGTAGCTGAGGAGTACGAATATGGAACCTGACTTGTCTTGAGCTGCAGCTATCGAGAGTGGACTGCCAGGTTGTTTAGGGAGAGGTTTAGAATCGTTCGCGCCGTACACACTCACACCACGGCCAGAAGTTCTATCTTGCCGTAATGAGTAGAGCTTGGACAGCGGGTTACGTCTCAAAGCATTAGGGACCGAGAACCTTTCCTCAATAGAAAATCTTTGGTTGGGAACCTTTTTTGCTGCACAGGAATATCAACACCATGCACAGAAATGGAGGGATTGTCAGTACATGGCAGAGGTATCATATACTTACCATACCAGTAATTGTCAAATCGTCTGTCTTCACGAACAATATATAAGGGATGCTGGTCTTCACTCTCTCCAGAGTCTGCACGGAGGAAAAGAATAAATGGAATTTCAGGAACTCTTTCCGATGGGCCCTGTTCCAGACCAGCAGCAAGAGGAGTCTTGGGAACAATGCCTCTCACCAGAGGAAAGGAATTACTATACCACAATCCTTGACTCTCATTCGGACGGTACGTAATGAGGCAAAGACTGTTCTGTTCGTTTTGGTAGAAAAGTCGGACCTCAGCCTTGTTTCCATTTCCCCAAGAGGTTCCTGCTATATGATTGCCTTGGGGGAGCTTGATGTTGAGCTTGCCTAGATGGCCGGGTGTATAACACTTCTCTGGCGTATCATAGATCATTTCGTCAAGATGGCCATCAGGGTTCACAAAGATGAGCCGTATGTAGTTCTAGTGAAGCAGATCCGATTAGCCTGTTCTGCTGGCATGTAGGGGCTAAAGTAGATATACCTTGTAATCGTCGTATGGGTTGTTCAAGGCAACTAAGGGAGAATTATGCCTTGCCTTCGCCACCTTGTTGTGGTTTTTAGTTTCGGGGTTGGCACTATCAGTTGTACATTCCCAGATCATCCCATCGGAGTCCTGATAGTAGATAGAAAGAGTGCACTGCATGTCCTGGATAAGAGCCACGTATTGCATATCAAATCTAGTTTCTCCAATACTAATCAGGGAATTGATCTCAATATCGTGAAATAAATCATGATACTCCGTGGATCCCTTTGTGTCGAGAACCTGGGTGATTGGGACGACTTTGTTGATCTGTGCTGGTCAGAACATTCCTGTGTCTTCTTTCTCTTTTCCATAAGCCCGTTCACTAACCTCAGTAACTCTCCAATTGTGATAGTTTCTCACGGTTGGTGCCCATGAGGCTGGACTGCATGTAATGTCAGTAAATTGTAGATAACGTACTAGGAGGAATTTAGAAATCCCTACTTAGACGCTAGAGTTGTATCACCGCCTGTCGCTTGCCAGGCTAGGCTATCAGTATTAGAGGCAGTGGAACCGCCGTTATTTTCCTCCCCTTGATGCTCATATGAGCCTTTCGCTGACATCGCAAGAGCGGGGCCTGATATGGATAAGGCCGCAGCAGCTTTCAACCGGTTCTTTGTCTCAGAGAGATTTTGCTCCCCCACCTTTTCAATGTGATGGGTACTGGTCAACCTGCCACCAAGCCTAACAGTGACTGCAAAGAATTGACCTGAGTGACCTATCAGCATACCTACAAACGTATAAGGTAAATTCGTTTTATAGCTAGTCCTTACCAAATCTTTCATAGAAATTATAAAGGGCGTCCGGACTTTTAGAGGTCTTAATATGCTTGAGTGCTTCTTTGCACTCCCGAGTCAACTCCCAGCCCTCCTGATCAAGTTCATCCAGATACAGCTCAACTCTGGGGAACTGCTATTGATTAGTGGATGCTTGATATTGGATAGTGAGCACTACTAACCTTGTATGAAATGGTAATATTTTTAGTAACATCTTCGTGTTCTTCCTGGTGCCTTTCCGCTTTGTATCCCGAGGCGCTGGCTGAGCCCGACATAGTAGTAAACGGCCCACCTCCTGACCTAGAAGGAACAGTTATTATGTGGTGGCACCATCAATGTAGGGGATCGCATAAGTGCCGCTGCCTTCAGTACATTCACGGTTGAACAAATCCTGAGCGATAGAGTCAATCCGCACGGGGATTCCGATGGGAGGCACAATGAAGAGGCCTGGATAGTACTTACACACTCGCTTCAGCAGATCCACCGTTAAACCCGAACTCCAAAAGAGATGTCTTGTGCTCTGTTGCCTTATTCCCGTTGCGGTTTTCGGTGAATTCCATACCCAAGCCTCGGGCACCCGAAGGGAGGTGGTTTGAATACTACCTGTTCCCTATACAGCATGCCACCTTCGTTAAGAACGGTGAAAACAAACGCCTTGGGCCGCCCATCTTTGTTTTTCCGGGCCGGACATGCAAAGACGTTCAGGAGTTCAAGCGAGACATCCGTGGTGATACAGCGAAAGATACCCAAAAGCCCGATTTTTTCAGTCGACTGCCTCGTTATATCGACATCCTGGGGCCCAACAATCAAGCCTATGACTACAACGGGTCAAGCGATGATGATGACATATATTCCGTCCGACGAGTGACCCTGCTTCATTCCCTACCCCAGCGAGTCGAGGGAAAGCTTGCAATCGAGGAACGACTCCGCAACCGCCTTCTCTCTGTTCAGGACTTTCCATTTCGGTCATACTCGGTGGAATCCATGCTAAGCATGGGTATTGTATGCGATCGCAAATGCTACCAACCCTCTTCCTTCCATCTGACTACCAGGTAGGCCTCCATGTTGAGGCGAAGAAGCTGCGGGGCGCAATAGATCTTGAGAAGCCTCCCCCACGGCATACTCCTAAGAAACCCCCCAGTCGATCGATGATTACCTTGATCTCCTCCCGCCATGCTGGAGAAGGTTAACCCCAACTTGACGCAGTCCTGGTGGTTTTGTTTTGTTTTGGATTTCGCCCCGTTATTTACCCGTCAATAGCCATGATGGGTTGGGTTATACATACGTTAAGGCTTTCTCCAGCCGCAAAAGAATCTCATCGTCGCTATCCACTGAGAAATTCACTTGGCGGCATGGTTCTTAGAGAAATAAGAGAGACAAATATAATTCTGCAAAGGATCAGCAGAAACTAGAATATCCTGTTACCTGCTATCATAGGGAAGGCATTAACGGAGTCTGGATAAAGTCTACCAGAGCCACTAGTATCTCCGTCTTCTATTTGTATTTAGTAATATATACAGACCAGAAATAATAAAATACGTGAAGTATGTAACTGAAGGTTCCAGGTTCAGCGGAGCGTACGGCCATCCAGCCACCCGTATATACGCTACGGGTTGATGACATCTGGGAATCAACCCATCCGATCTGGCCAGATTAGAGATCAAATGTGTCGCGAGATAATGTTCTCTGCTTTGAGATGGAAGGCGCCGGAGTCATGAATACATTTCCCTGTCTGATCATTCGAGGTATATGTGACTATGCTGACTCGCATAAAGATAAGACCTGGCAGAGATATGCTGCTGCCACAGCCGCTGCGTTTTCCAAATTACTTGTCTTGCAAGTGAGGCCAACTGAAGAATATGAACCTGCTGTGTTGACCTCACAGGTGCAACAACATGCCTCCATAGCTAAATGGTGGCCAGACGATGGGCTAGAGCAGGAAAAAGCTTCTCAGAAGAAACAACGGCTATTGATATAATACCTAGTATATTCTCATTCGTCTGCATCTATACATTCAAAATCTGCGGATCCGGGGCTCAACGATTTATATGGGCGTCGCGCTATGGAGGCAGGCAGCTCCACGAGAGGCAACCCATCCCATTAAGCGAGAACAAGGCATATGTAGGACATTAAGACCGTGGAGGCTTTTGACAAGATAGAACAATAAGAATAAAGGACAACAGAGTCAACACGTAATCGAGCTGTGTTTTGTCGCCTAAACTACGGCATTCTGTTGGGTGGCGTGTTAATTACACCGAAATTATTAAACAGCTAGACTGCGACAGAGTTATTCTAGTTTTCAGAAACTATAAGGTCACCAAAAATGGCTCTCAGATGAAAATTTGGCCAGCGGAGCAATTCCAAGGCCAGGGCCAAACTCCAGACGGGGCAAGATTGAACTAAGCGACTTGGCTGCCACCATCATTTTACGACCCACAAAATCACCGCGCCAGAGAGCAGACCACGATCTGTTGGTAATTTGGTAAGGCCCACACCATGTCTTGCAATTTTGGGGGCGATTTTCTGCATTTTCTGCATCCGTTAACTTCAACGACAAGCCAGACCGAAGAAGGCCGGAAGAAGAGCATATGAGAAAAAAGCTAACCTGTACGCTAGTTTGACGTACATATACGCAATATCCCCCACCAGAGCCCCTGAATGGTAGCTACCATGCCATTGGTATAGACCCTCAGGGTCTTTGGTGTCAGAGTTGCAACGGGCCGAGATGGACAGCAGACAGCGGGATCGAACTGCTTTCATGAAACTGTTATAGAAGACACATAGAACAAATCGAACAAGAGCAGAAAGCTCGAGTTGGAACTTCATCAAGCTTCTACGGGTCTCGCACGGAGCCTTGCCCAGAACCAAGCCTAATGACTATGTGGTCCACCATGCAGCCTCGGCAGGCACAAGAAAGCTTCGATACTACATGATCTGAATCTTGAATGCCGAGAGGTTTTCTGCCAAGTTTCGGCAATATCCGCCATGTACCAATTGGATATCTCGACTTTGGTAGTCAGTCTGTTGGCTCTAGGTGTAGTTTGATTAGGTGGAAGTGCCAGTAGCGCTTGGCACTTGGCACTTTTTCCTGGACCCCTATTCATCTGAATACGGGGATATATTCAAGAATTATAAGAATGACCTGCAAGAGCGCGAGAACTGTCGTTTCGCTTTCTGTTTCCACGAACTCCATGCCCCATTCATCATGAGGGTGGATCGCAGCATGTACCGGATGATGCATCTTTGCATCATCGGTCTGGCGCTGTTTGCTTTTACTCTGGCCTTGCCTTCACCAACCGAAATCCAAGACCCATCGACATCAATTGACGGTGGTGTCCCGCGTTTGGAGGCTCGCGATGCCAAGCCATTTGCTCTCCGTATCATGCCTCTTGGGGCTTCAATCACGACTGGCTTGAAGTCAAGTGATAAGAATGGATACCGGATATGGATACGTGAGCAGCTTCGACACGCTGGATGGGAGGTGAACATGGTGGGGTCCCTTAAAAGTGGAACCATGAGAGATAATGTAAGTATATCGTGGACCCGTGGGCGTGCTCTATATGGAGTTAACAGGCCAAATCTCTAGGACAACGAGGGCTGGAGTGGATGGATCATCGACGAGGTTGCCCAAGAGGCCGAGAAGACGATCCCGAAGGCCCCAAATCTTATTTTGATCAAGTAAGTCGGTAGGATAACATGCACATATGTTTCTGGAGACTAATTCCCTGTTTGACAGTGCTGGCACGAACGATGCCGTGAAAGACATCGATGTCGATAGGGCGGGAGAGCGGATGAACGTGTTGCTCACTCGTCTGTATGAAGGTATACCGGGGACGACTATCATCCTATCAACGTTGTTATCCAACGGAGATCCCAAGGCCCAAGCCAACGTCGTGAAGATCAATGAGCAATACCGCAACATCGCCGCTGCTCGCCGAAAGAATGGCGACAAGATAGTTTAGCGAGATGAGTGACTTTATCAAGGTCAGCGAGCTGGTAGATGGAACTCATCCCAATGACTTTGGATATAAGAAGATGGCCTCGGTATGGTGGGCCGCAATCCAAGAAGCGGAATCAGCCAAGTTCTTGTCAAAGCCCAAGGACATCGGGGAGAGCGATTGGGCTTATACGACTTGTGAGAAGAAGTTCGGCTCAGGTAATGACGGTGGCAAAGTCCAGACCCAACGCGGCAGTGGTTGGGACGATGGCGATTACAAGCATAACGCCCAGAGTATGGGCCGTATTAAGCAGATTGGGATTACCGGCTCCAAGGGTGACACCCATCCTGGTATCAACTATGCGCAGTTAGTAAACCAGGGAGGTGCCCACCGTGAAGGGGCCCTCGATGAGCTGGTTTGGACTCGTGATGGAAAAGGAACCTGGATGTACCCGAATAACAATAATGGCAAGTTCGGCGAGCCTGTCAAAATTGATGTCAAAGACAACTGTCTTGCGCGAGGTGAGCGGCGAAGTCAACAAATTCTGTTTGGTCACATTTTTAATAGAAGCAACAGGTGTACGCTGGGGTGACCTAAACAACGATGGGCTCGACGACTTCATTTGCATTAGTAGGGAGGGTGCTATGTATGCATCAATGAACCAAGGCGGGAGTCCTCCCCAGTTCAAGTACATCGGCTTGGTCAGAGAAGCGCCCGGTGGCGACCTAGCTCAGGCGAATGTCCGACTCGGTGACATTGACGGCGATGGTCGCCTTGATTACTGCCTTGTGAAGGGAAACGGTGATATCCAGTGTTGGAGAAACGGTGGCCAGAAGGATGCTCCAACAGCAGAATTCAACGGATACTGGCAGGACCTTGGAACCGTGTTTACCGGTAAAGGCATGGGCGATATCGCTGGCGTTCGCCTGGTCGATATTAACGGTGATTTCCGCGCCGACTGGCTCTGGCTAGATGACGAGGGCAAGGTCACGACGTATATCAACCAGCGTGGTACAGGGAAAGGCAGCCTGGCTCCCGACTGGCGTCGCATTGGTGTTACTCATGCTGGAATGGGTGTGAAGGGTGCTAGAGATCGCATCAAGTTCGGCCAAGTCTATGCCAAGGGGGGTGCTGATTACGTGTGGATTGAGTCTCTACAGAATGCCGATACTTATAATCACTATACAACTGTGTGGAAGAATATTGGACGTGGGGGCACTACACTCAAGGGTGAGATCTCTCTTCCCATTGTCCCTAGTATATGCCGTTGATGTGGCTAACATTTCTGCACAGGCGATGGTGACTACTACTGTGACTGGCGTGGCACTGGTGCTGATGACTATGTAAGCATAGCTTTGACTCTCTCCTTGCATCTTGGCTGTCCAGAGGGAATTGTTTTATTGATTGTGTGTCACCTTTAGATCTGGATTTCGCCAACGGGACGGGCCTTGCTCTATGGAAACGTCCATAAGCCTCCAACTTGGGTGCCCGAGGGACCGCAAATATTCGACCTGGGTAGGGACCGCAAGGGCATTCACCTAGCAGACTTCAATGGTGATGGAAAGGTAAGTATAATTAAACATGGCTTGCCATTCTCTTGAGCGTATCGTCCGATTAATGATCTACAGTGCGATGTTTGGGCTGTGAATCGTGAGACCGGTGCCGCCGAGGTTTGGATTAACCACTGGAATGAGGATACTACCAGTGGCTTTCTAGATTACAGAGGAGTGGTGACTGGGAATGTGAAATGTACCGAAGGATGGGGAGTCGGGTATCGCGACATTGGTGTCCGGATGGCTGATCTCGAGTTTGTGCTTCCCAGTCACTATGCTTTGGACAATATATGGCTGACTACTTCAGTGGTGACGGCCGCGCGGATTACCTGTGTATGGAGTGAGTGCTTCAAGGCAGCTTTTATGAGAACCGTCATACTAACCTTTCTGGTCAGACCCAATGGCCGGACAGTTGGATGGTTGAACAAAGGCGAGAACAAGTTTGAAGCGAAGGGTCAAGTCAAACGCACGCATGGATACGATCGTGCGAACCATGTTTGGGCTGATGTAGATGGTATGTCTGTCTATAGATTGGGATTCTGGTCGTCCGATCTCCAAGCTTACCAGGTTACAGGCGATGGTCTTGTCGACTTCCTCTGGGTTGACAAATTCAATGGCAACACCAAAGTCTGGATCAATAAGGGTCCAATTCCCACCGCAGGCTCCAGTTGGAAGTGGGAACTCCTCGACGGCCCTCGATATCAAGGCTCGGATCGTGGGGTGAGTGGAATCTGGAGGGATTACAGTCAACCTCGCTGATTATTTCTATAGGCAAATTTATACTTCCCAAATATTGGAGGCCTGGGGCGTGCTGACATGCATAATGTCATCCCCAGAAGCAATGTTGTGAGTTTCCCTTGTATCCCTTGCGCACTACGAAGCCGAATGCTAAATTGTGTAGGCCTATACGTGGTTCAATACCTGCCCCGGAAGCGATAGCACCGCAGTCGACGACGTCGACCCATCTGTAGATCCCGACTTACCCGCATACACGCCCCCTAATCAACCCACGCCGACGGGCACACCTCCAGTCAGCCCGACTGCGACCGGGATCCCCATTGGGGAGGCTCCTGACGGTTACTAGTATGTTGTGACCCGTATATCCCGCGAAGTGCACTTGGAGTTAACACGAAATTCTAGTGAACATTGGCCCTTGAACGACAAGGATCGAATGGAATCGGTCTGCAATCACCTCGATGAACTGGATAAGGACCTCTGGAACAAAAACGACATGGGTAACTGGCTGACGACTACGTATGTCTTGGACCAGAACTTCACTTTTTTTCTCCCACACTTTCTTCTATGTCGTCAAAGCTAACACCAGGGGTTTAACTAGCGCCGGTTGGTACCAGAAGCTGTCCCTCAACCCGGACCTCAATCTGGACCCTGATCATCCTTTCACGTGGCCCGGCGGTCTTGCCGATGCGCTTGCAAAGTACAACGGAAGCAGAGTAGAAGTTCCTCCTCCTTACTCATGGGAGTGTGCGAAGTATGTACCTCCAAGGCTCCAGACAATCAGTATCGCTAATCTAGCTGGTCCAGCGTCCGCGGGAGTTGCATTGTAGACCACTTAAAAGATGTTGATCCGTGCAAGGAGGGTCGAATGTACCGGGTCCAAGCTCTAACTGCGGTACACAACTTGGCAGAGTTCCTTAAGGTTATGTATAGTATGACGGAAGAAATCTGGACAAACGCAGGGTTCAAAAACGCCGGCCTGGTCCTCCGATACTCGCACAAGGGTGATGAGCACACCGAGTTTGGTGAAGATGCGGGCATGACCATTGGCGCCGGGTTTGCCAGCATCATGGGTGCGTTCTTTTTGACGCCCATGGCCGGTGTCGCTGCCGGGGCCATGACCATTGGAGCCGGCGCTGTGGCTGCACTGGGTGGCCTAGCGCCAGCCGACCTGAAGTTTAACACCTATGCAGAGCTCGGTGAGAAGTCGGCGGAGATGCACAATGCTATGACCCAGGGCTTGGACGTTTTCTACAATAGTCTGTTTTTCAAAAAGCCTCCCACCGATCCCAGCTGGGTAACCAGCCCGACTGCTCTTCCACGCATACTCAACACGGGAAACTTTGCTTCACATAAGAGTGTTGTCGCGCCCACTGATGAGGAGACGAGCAAATATTCCATGGTTCCGGAGAAGGCCGGACTGGTTAAGTATGTGGTCGCTCCGTTGATCAACATGCTGTGGCAAAAGGACCTGTACTATATTGTCCGGATCGACAACAAGTCGATTCGAAATAGCAACGGCGAGACGTACCACCCCTGCGACAAGAACGGAGACATGTTCGAAAACACCGATACCACCAATATGAAATGGTGCAATCCGGATGATACGGCTTTTTTCTTTGTACGATATCCCCTATCTATCCTCACTGACATAGAGTCATAGTGCTGACAACAAACAGTATCATCAAGGGGACAATGACCATATCCCCAAAGGTATGGACAAATTACCAGACGACTATGGGTTCAATGGATACGATGTGGCAAGATCTTCCTATCTTGTGCAGCGCACGACAAATGAATGGCAGTCCAAGGTCAACACAGACTCATACTTCAGCTGGGTTCCCCAAACATCCGGCAGTGATATTCCTGCATGGCAAATGATGCGATGGAACCTGCCAGTGTGTGATCTTGCAGAGTATGGCGTTGAGGAAGAGTGTGGCTCTGGGCTTTTATGGGATGTGGTATGGCTTGACCTTCCCGTTTTCGAACAGGCCGAATTGCTAATATACTTGTTTAGTGCATGTACTCCATTATCAAAGAGGTTTGTGGGAGGAGAGATGGATGGCCAAAGGATTATGATTTCATCAGTGGTCTCACCGGTCGTCCCCTACCTCACAAAGAAGAAGGAACTCCTTATTCCAAGCCTCTCTCACCTGCTGAAGCCGTCCAATTGCTTATGGGCTAAATCTGCGATATTGAGTTAGAGAATTGCTTTGCATGACTGACCTTTGTCCTTCTGGAATACCACTGTATAACAATCGTGGTCTAACATTTTTTTAATATATCACTCTTTGCAGTACTTTTCATACAACCTGCACCCAGGCTCAATATATATCTCCACCAGTGGTGATGATGGTAAGGTACGTAGCTGCAGCATGTACGGGAAACGGGTCAACAAGCCTGCATTATGTTGCGTCCCATATCACATCGTCTTCGTCAACTTCCGGAGAACATATTTTTCTGTATTCGGGACACCCGAATCTATCGATTGCTATCCTGATTCATCACGGTCAGGGACGTAGAGACCCACCGCCAAGAAGGCCGTGCAAGTGCGTGCTAATACACAATAAGGTAAGATTTTCTCCACTACCAGTAAAATCAGGGAAGTTTACGAGTCAGACTGCAACATGGCAAGGCTCAAGGCTGACAGGGTGAGATTTTGTCGATCGCAATCCCTCCTCGGTCGAACTGTGAGGAATAGGATCTGCTTGGACGTCCATGGGTGGAAGTTCAGTGCGCCCCGATTAGCACAACCTGAAAGGCTATTCAGGGCTAACGTGATAAATTAACCAAACGGACACTCCGATTTGAAGACCGTTTTGCAAAACAAGAGGCTCACAGTTCCACTTTGGGGCCAACACTCCCCGATGCGGATGCCCTAGACATTAGCGCTGGTTAGCTGCATGCCCTAGAGGTCCTCTAATCTTTGGTGAGATGAATTACCGAGCTGATTAAGAATGGCAAATAATCCCCTTGTCTTCCCCACCTGCATTCTGCTTTTTTCTACCCAACTGAACATGCCAACGGTGTAGTCGATATCCGGGATGCACTGACGTGGGATTTAGATACCGCCAGAGTGTTTTCTAGATGAACAGGCTCGGCCAACAGCAAAAACCCACATCATGTCAGCCATGTTCCGTCTTCTACCACTACTAGCTTTGATCACAGCATCGGTCGCGGTGGACTCTGATGCGACCTGCTACTTTGTCAACGGCAATATCGCCACGGCCGACGTTCCCTGCAATACGAGCGCAGAGATAACCACCTGCTGCAACAAGAATGACATATGTCTCTCGAACGGCCTCTGCTACCTCCAGAGCTCGGGGAACCATCCGGTCATGTCAAGAGGTAGCTGCACGGACCAAAACTGGGGTGGTGCGTGCAAAAGTGCCGAGCCTTGTGGTACGTTCCTCCTCGACTTGTTTGACTTCTGTCGGCCACCATCGTGGGAAAGGTATACTAAAATGGGCTGACTTGTAGCGCGCTGGGACCAGGGCACGGGGTACCGGGTTGTCAATGCCATCGATGACCAATACTGTTGTGGAAACGTCGTGAGTATCGACAACAACTCGATTGAATGTGCCGTCGATCGTGCCTTTACAGTCCCCATCGGAACCGTGATGCCAGGCGTCGCAGCGTTAGCCAACTACACCAAAAGCAGCACGAGCAGCAGCTCTTCTTCAGCCTCATCCTCGGGCAACAGTAGCAGCGACGCTTCAGGAGGTACCTCGGGAGACAACAACGATCAGTCGGCACGACTCGCCCTCGGATTAGGTTTGGGCATTCCCCTTGGTCTGATCGCCGGCTCGGCATTGATTTGGGGAGCATGGGAGCGGAAGCAGAGGTCAGCCTCGATGAGAGAGCTGGAGGGGCTAAAGGCGAGCCTTGCTGCGACCAGTGCCCCAGGTGGAATGGCCTACAATCATCACTACGGCCACGCTTATGCTCAGGTCCCTGCAGCGCCACCCACCGAAATGGGTCAATCCCCAGTCCTGCCATCCGAGCTGGACTCCACCGGGGCCAAGAATATGCCTAGCAGGTAGAATATACGTATTGTATAGAGTAGTCACTGTCATGCTTGTCATTCCCGACCAGGTGTAGAGTACATCTCCCCATGCTTATGAATTTCCATCCCTTGAGTTTACGTCGGACACATTGCTAGGATGTTGCAAGTGAGTCACAGCGTGTCCGACCGGTACATCACCATGTACTGGAGTCTGGGACAAATACACGTCATACGTTCTTGATTCAAAGGGAGGTGAAAGGGAGGACATGTATGTATGTAGTGTACTTTCCAAGTAGTGACCATATTAAAATTCTTTGAGTCATGACGAGATATGACTGGAAATATACCAAAAATCTTCTCTCTCGCCAAAGTAATCCTCGTATTATATGGATATATCAACTATTGCCAATTCCCTATATCTATATACACTATCTTCTAGGCAGCCATGCGCTCGACACGACGCTGCAACTCCTTGACCAAATCTATCCCAACCTTGGTAGACTCATCCAGGTTCTCGTCCGGCAGCCCAAGCAGCTCATTCTGCGCCTTGGCTGAGAGATCACTGGGATCATCTGGGTAAAACGCCCTGGCGTACAGCATCTTGCTAAAGCCAGCCATATTACCCACTTTCACCTGCGCCAGACCATCCTCGTATCGCTTCTTGGTATCCACGTGGGTAATCGTCCAGTCGGCGTCAGTGGTGCCAGTGACACGCTTGACGCTCTCAAACATGTCGTTTTGGCTGACCACAAAGCTCGTAATGTACACGCCCTGGTTGAGGAACGTGGACAAAGTCAGGCTGTTATCGTTTTCGTCCTGGGGAAGCTCATTAAGACTCAGGACCTTGGCCACAGCGCGCCCAACCTGCGATAACGTCGACGTCGAGTTCTTGGTGTTACCATCGTCATAGATTGTCAAGGAACGCTTGTCAAAATCGAAGCCAAAGCGCGAATCCCCGCCCGCTAAACTGTAATCGTACCAGAACCCACAACACACTGTGATCCACTGCATCCCGAGCCTCTCAATCTCGTCTCTATTGGCCTTGGCGACGCCCCAGCATTGTGTCTTCGCCGAGCTTCGTGTTGCCAATGTCGCCGCCATACCCGTTCGGCATGATATAGGGAATACCGGCCTTGGCGGCCGCCTGGACAAGCTTGCTGTGGGAGTCCCGGGGAGCGGTAGGGGCCATGGTTATGATCAAAAATTGCTGACCGTTGAGGGCGGCCACCATGCTGGCCTCATCATTGTAGTTGATTGAGGCGACGAGGACGCCCTGGGGGAGTCTGTTCGCGCTGCCTTTGCGAGAAAGGGCCGTGACTGTGTGCCTTCCGGTCTGTAAAAGGGCGTTGGAAATATGCCACCCAATGGTACCTCCAGCCTAAATGCGTTGTTTAGTTTAGTTTCGTACGTGGGGTCACCGAGGGGTTTACTTACGCCGACAATCGCGACTCTTTCGATGGTGTTTTTGAAGTCGACGGACTGGTCTTTGGCGTACTTGGGCATTGTGGTTGGTTTGATGATCGAGAATATATGAATCGCTGCTACTATAGTCAAACGAGGCGTTCGAGGTGTTTAAGGTTGTGAGAGACTGATAAATGCCTGGCTATCTCTCTCCAGAGCAGGGTATGCCCGTCTATTTATACATTTCAGACCCAGTGTCCAGTGCAGCAGTTCTATGAGGTTATCTCCATCGCAGCCTTGTCATATCTGACTGTACGCAAACGTCTCGGTCAAAAGACCTCCACATGCTCCAGTATATCCGACTTGATTCGCTCGGAGATAAGAGGACTCGGGGCGAAGGAGCCATAGCAGCCGAAGCCAGCCATATTACACACGGCGATAGGCAGAGACTGGTAGTAAGCCCGCGCTTCTCCGCCGCAGCCGCATGAACGGGTCAGATAACTCTGCCTCATAGGGTGGTGCGGCGTTAGAGGATTAATCCCGCAATGGCCGCACGTAAAGCCGCACAAGGTGCATGGCGTTGATGGTTCGCTGATGGAGCTCCAAGCATGCTCTCAACCTCGTTGAATGAGAGGGGTTAAAACTCCTGCCAGGAGCACAAATATACATATACTCTATTGCTTCTCGCGGTGAGGCGTCATATCTAGGTGCCCTCTATCCGAGACTCCCTTACATACTCTCCGGGGAATCCAAGAACTTGGTAAAGAAATAGATTCATTGCAGTAAGTCTTCTTTTCCAAGATTCTATATGTATCATATTATTATAACTACAAGGGTCAGCTTTCCGGCGTGATTACAACTGGATGTCTGGACCGAGCATAGATATATATGGCTCGATAAAGAACTGATCCCATTCCACTTCCCAATCCATATCTGGCACAGCAGTGTTGGCCTCAGAGGCCGACGGTGTCTGAAAGAATTCATAGCCCGCCTCGACAGCTTCTAGCTGAGCAAGTTCGTTTCGCTTCTTTGCCATATGAAGGCTGAGGAGGTGCCGCGCGATCGACAATGCCTCCCGCGTTAGTGCTGTATCGGCAGCCTTGACAAGGTTCTCCAAGCCCTTCAATGCGGTGCCGATGTGGGTGGTGGCCACGGGCGTGTCAATGGCCAGCAGGATGCAGGTATACTGGAAGACGCTGCCGATGATGTTCCAGAACAGACGGCCCTGGCTAGCTTGCTGCTCGGCCGCCTCCACTGCGGCGTTGCCACTATCAATGACAAACTTAATGAGATCGTCTGGTATGCGGGTCTTGAGCTGGTAAAGTCGTCGATAGAAGCAAAATGCAATGTCCGCCTTCGTCACCAACAGGAACGGATGGGTAAATTGTGGCTCATTCAGCGCCTTGAGGCGCTCAAGTAGCTCTTCACTGGGATTGGGAGGGCGCAGTTCGAGCTGGAACGGAGAATTGGGCGATGGAATGATCTGGATCAGCTGTACGAACTGATCGGCAACGCACCCGGGTATGGAGATGATAGGCTGGCAAGTCACAGCCCGAAATGCTACAGGCGAACGATCGTACTCATAGGACAGCATGTTATGCCCGGCCCACGAGATCCAGAAAATTCTCCTCAGCCGGTCCGCGTCATGTCCAACGACAGCAGCGCCAGCGATGGACGCTATTTTCTTGATGTTCTCTTCCTCATGTAGCCCGATCGCCTCACAGAGGTGCATCTGCGTGCACGAAGCGATCCAAGCATTGCTGGGGCGGGTCGTTGCGCGTAGGTAAAGCACTCGCATGCCCCATGCGACGATGTGGTCGATACCATGCAAGCGCATGGAGGCCGGATCATCAAGGATGGCTTTCGCGTACTGCACCAGGTCAGACTCCCGCGGGTGTCCATTAGGAGATAGGAACGATCCCAGAGCAGCGATGCCAGCAGCCACGGCGGCAAATGCGGCGTTGTTGCTGCCAGAACTACGGTAATAGTCCCGACATCGCTGCGTGTAGATCATTGGGTCCATCACGTCCATGATGGGGCCCAATACCGAGAAGAACGCATCCGAGAAAAAACTAAGGTCTTCCTCCGAGATGAGACTTCCCAGAAAGCAGTGAGCACCGGATGCCTCCTCCGGGCGAATGCCAAAATTATAAGCGAACGACCGCATCTTTGGAGGGTTGTCGGAACCGAGAGCCACACCCAGGATGTGCGGGAATGCCATGGACGCCGATGCCCCGGCGTATCTGAACTTCAACTCGTCAAAGATGCCCGGGGAGGCACCGGCCACGACGGTGGGACTCTTGGCCAACGAGTCATCGCCATAGTGATGTGCTCGCCGCATATCGGTCCTACTCAGACGACTTGTACCGTCGAGACTGACACGCTTGGCTGGAGGCGGAATATGCACGCCGCGGTCCATAGAACCGCTGGTATTATTCTCGGCATAGCTGCAGTTGTATCCGTAGGTGGTGCACATGCCACAAGGATAGACGTTGTCGCATTTTCGCTTGCGCTGATGGCATGGGATACATGCCTTCCTCGCACGCTTGCGCTTGGCGGTTGTCGTCGACATGACTGGCAACAAGTTATGGGCCTTAACGCTCACCGCTGTGCAGTAGAACTGGAATAGTGTTAACCTTCTACCCAACACTTCGGGGCAGTGCTGACACGCTTGCTGTATAGGTTACTTCCTGGTAGTTAGCGATTGGGTGCATATATTGCTTAACCATGGCTCGTGGTGTTACTGGTGTACGATATTTGGAGGCTGGGGCCAACAGCCCTGGGCTAGCTCAAAGCGGCTAGCGTACCTCGAAGCTCCCATATTCAATGAGCTGTTTAGGTGCATATCCTGACGCCAAGACGTTATTGCTTCAATTTCACTACGTAAGGCCATAGGCTGCTACGGAATCGGGAATTGGCAGAGGACCTTCCCCCTCGGTCAACAAGGTTAACAAAACGTCCAGTACTACATTGTCGTAGCTACCGATGTCATGGATAGATCTTTTATGGTGTTGCTATTGTTTCTCTTCTCTGGACTATATAACTCTGAATTGCAAATTTGCTTGGCGCCATCGTGATGATATCTGCATACCCAGCAGGATTGTGAGTTACTAACCCTAGACGATTTGATGTTATCAAGTCCTTGGGCTTTATTACTTTCCTTGAGGTGTTGTAAGTCTGCAATAAATCTCTGGATTTCGCAGTGCTGGAATAATTTTCATCATTCTTAACTAACGGAAGTCGGATATGGGATATCGGATGCCGGGACTCGGTTGTACTATATCGTCTACTCGTACTTGGCGGAGGGGCTCGAGATCTGCCAATCCATCACTGTCAAAAGCCCCGTCGATGTACAAGGTACTATCTTCCAAAATAGAATGCAAAATCGATAATTCTAACTTGCCTCCTCACTGATCGATTTCGCCATGGCATCCCAAAAAAAACTCACTGACGCCCAACAATCCTATGATGAACAGATTGAGGATGTTTCATATGACCCAATATCTCAAAAGCAACAACAGGGTTATGATGCATCGACACCTCAAGATACCAAGTTGGATCGCCGGCTCAACCTGAAGCTTGACTGCGCCATTGTCTCTATCTTAACAGTGGGCTTCTTGGTATGGTCTTCCGTTCAAATCGCGTCTGTATTTCGATATCACAGTTGCTCACCGTTCTGCCATTAGCTCCAAGCAGTAGACAAGTCGAACATAAGCAACGCTGCGACCACAGAAAGTATGTGAAATCCGAGCACTTCAATGCTTCTCTTCTTCTTCCGCTGAGATACAAAGAAAGATTTCCTAACAGTCAAGTGCAGCGTTCAGCCAGGACTTGCATCTCAAGCACAATGACGTGCCGAATGCCGTATCTCTCTATGCCGCTACTTTCATCCCATGTATGCCTATCTCCGTCATGCTGGGGAGAATTGTAGGGCCTCGTTTGTGGCTACCGTTCATCATGGCAGCCTGGGGCGTGGTGACAATCACTCAGGCTGTCATGAAAAACCGTGCACAGATGATGGCCCTCCGCTTGCTTCTCGGTGTCTTCGAGGCTGGATATGTTCCCACCGCATACTACTATATCGGCACGTTGTATCCTGCATACCACGCCGGATTTCGGATGGGGATGTTGGCCCTGAGCTTTGCGTTCTCGGGGGCATTTGCTGGTCTGATTGCCTATGGATGCTTCCAGATCCGGTCGACACAGTGGAAGGACTGGCAGTTACTTTTCCTTGTCGAAGGAAGTGTCACTATATTTGTCGCTGTCCTGGCGCTGGCAATGCTACCGAACAAACTGAGAACAGCCTGGTTTTTGAATGAAAGGGAGCGAGCACATGCGATCCGTCGCATGGTTACTGATAGAGGGGCACACGAAGACATGGCACAAGCTAATGCTGAGGAATCTGACCATCGCCTCACCACGAAGGATATCGTCAATGCTCTGAAGGACTGGAAGAAAGTCCTTATCATTGTGTGCAACCTGTGTGCCACTACGCCTGCGTATGGCTTTGCCATCTTCCTACCTCTGATGGTCAAGGGAATGGGTTATGAATCGATTAAGGCAAATCTAATGACAGTCCCTCCCTTCATGATGTAAGTGACCCTCTGGGAATACGGCTGATCGCCTGTCTAATCGCAAGTAGGGGTGGTGTGGGCCTCCTGACCATTGTCTGGCTCTCGGACCGCTTCCATGAGCGCTCCGGCTTTGCCATTTTATCGATGTTGATCTCGATTGTTGGGTATATTGTCCTCATCGCCAGTAAAAGTAACAAGCTTCGCTACGGGTTCCTCCATGTTGCGCTGATCGGCTCGGGCACCGCAAACCCGCTGATTGCTGCATGGTTGACGGACAATACACCAGACCATGCCACCCGTGCAGTCACGATGGGTTTATTCGGGTTAACCAATATATCTGCAGTCATTGCCGGGCAGATATTCAGAGAGAGTTATGCACCATCGTATCGAATATCCGTGATCGCTGTTTTGATTATCGTGGCAGTGGGATTACTTGGGTTCGCGGCGATTCGTGAGTTGTATATGCTAGAGAACCGCAGGCGCAAGAAGGAGACAGGAAATTGGACCGCTGAGGAATATGAGGCGGAGAGACTTAATTCGCGGCGCATTGGCCATGAAAAGAAATACTTTGTGCTTAGATACTAGGAGAAGAAGCGGACCAGTATCCGAGAAACTTCAATTGCACACTTTTACCAGGGTTCCTAGGTTTGCGCGTGTTATTAGACAATTGCTAATGGGCATGTAGTTCCATCTACGCATCTTTAGAAAACATAATTTCCACATTTTATGAGGATCAATAAGGTCCCGTCTCAATTCTAGGAGATGGCCTTTGTTCCTATCATGGGAAATATGCTAAGAGCTACAGGGTATCCTTCATGAGACGAATTCAAAGTAATACAGTCAAATTGCCAACAGTATACTTCTAACCCAAATTCTCCCCAGTAGCTCTAAGATCTTCCTATGGCCGGGGATAAAACTTCATGGGGCAAGTAGTCAGGCCAATCTCTGGTAGCCGGGCATAATGTATCTCCCCATCGACCTCAAAGTCGACCGTATTATCCAACAATGTCTCGAGGTAGATTCGCAGCATCATGCGTGCTAGCACCATCCCGGCACAGCGGTGCCTACCGTGACCGAATCCAAGATGTGTCGAGATATTGTCTCTGTGCATAATGAACTCATCCGGATGTGGAAACTGATCCGGGTCGCGGTTCGCAGCCGCATAAACGACCGTGATCGGCTGGCACATTGAGTCAGATCATATCTAGTAGATGATATCCAAGATGGTGGAAACATACCTCATCAGGAGGAACCTTAGTCCCTGAAATCTCGACTTCGTGCAGTGCTGTTCGGGAGAAGCCGCGGTACGGAACATACAGTCGAATGAACTCCTCAATGGCCGCTGGTAGAAGCTTCTTGTCATTACGGAGTCTATTTTGCAGCTCCTTGTCCTTGCTCAGATGGTTTGTCATGGAAGAAATGATGATGCTCGGAGCAACCATTGCAACGATCAATATCTGGCGAATGCATCCACTGGGGGTTGTCAGAACAAATGCAATGGAAATGACTACCTCAATCAACTTACACCAAGTTGTGATCATCCAAAGGATTTCCATCGTGATCTCTCTCAACCAGCAGGCTTGACGCAGGATCCTCTTCTGGATCAAGCAGTTTATCTTTGCGGGATGCAATAACGCGCCTGGCAATTTCGTAGACATATCACTGGACGATTTGACTAGGGCCCAGTCCTGTGTGCGCCACGCCGTCACAAATGGAGTGATGGCGCTGGAGAGTAGCTTTGAGTCTGGCTCGTCCAGATTGAGCCACTCCTTCTCCACCCAACCGGAAAACTGCGCACCAAATTCCTCATATATGTCACCATGACCTTGTTGGATTAAGCGCCAAGCTCCCGCTCGGCATGGCTTCTCAGTATTGGTTCCAACCTTCTCAAACGAGCAGGTTTGAGGGTTCGATCCACAGCGGTGCGGTAGGGGGCGTGCTGCTCGCCATCGAACTTGAGCGGGGGTCGTCGGATTCCCCGGGGATCTGCGGGCACAACAGCACACTTTGCTGAGATGAACTTTGAATTGTCCGAGGCGGTAGCCTTAACATCGGCATATCTGTCTTGCAATTCAGTATGCAGTCCACTCGAGCGAGGTTTGGCAAGGGGTGATAAGCGTACTTCGTCAGGATCCAATACCCACTGTGTGCATCCACATGAGCCACCGGGCATGTCGAGCGCAAATGAGCATATTCCCGGTAGATTTTCTCCGGGTCGTCACTATGAACTAGGTGGCCTTTATTGACGTCCCAGTTCACGGGGAATTCAGTATCTGCAGCAGCCATATTCTTGTCTCGGCTTGTGGCCAGATGTATTTGTCGGAGTTATGTCTTTGTGGATATCCTAGTGTAATCCAGATTGGAGAGATTTATATGATCATGGTCAATCTCCATGACAGCCATGGTCCACCCACGCACTTGCCGGATGTCGAATGTCGGATGTCGGCTATCGGAAAGGGGAAATTAGAGCTTGTATCTCAACGTACCTGATAGACTTAAGGCAATGCACCGGGTGGGTCTTCTTTACAAGCGGGAAATGTGCGGGGAACAGGGCTTCCCCACATTTTGCCCCAGTTCGTCTACAGGACCTGCTCAGGATCAGACCGTTGTTGATCTTATCCAGCGGCCAAAAGACCGGAATCGAGATATAGCACACCTGGTAGGAGAGGACAGGATTTTGCAAACAATGTCATCCATGAAACGGAAGTTTTACGAGAGGGTCAGTCAGGCCTGCGATATGTGCCGCAGGAAGAAGATGAAGTGCAATCAAAAGCTCCCGTGCCAAACATGCAAAGGTAAGATCTGCACCACCACCGTATGGGGCTGGATGCAGTGGTCTGACACCCTTAGATCGTGGCTTTCATTGTGTATATTCAGAGCGGAAGTCACGACGAACCAATTCGTCTCGACCGGTTGGGGGTGCCTGTCGGGTGGACGAGTCGCCCCTGGCCGACATCCGCTCCCATGATCGGTCCGAAGGAGCGAGACCGAGTGAGATCGCCTATGATGCAGTACAGACAAGCATGAGAATAACACCCAGTGACATACGGGAAGTGAACCACGAAGGGGTGGAAGGGAAGAATGCGCACACGACCGGAACGGAGTTCTATGGCAACAGCTCTAACTTTGCCCTGCTGAGCCAGCTCTTTGCAACGGCCAGAAAGCTCTCTGGAGATTACTTAGATATGCCGAGGAGTGCGGTTCAAACCCCATTATCAATTGTGGACATGCTCTACGACGATCAGTCCACCATCCTGATTCAGCTCCGCCGGCCCCGGTCACAGCGGCGGGAAGGACGTCTCAACTTCCTAAGGCCCCCGATGCTGTGTCCATCGGAAAGGAATCTCCGCCGGCCACGAAGTCGACGGGTATGGGTCGAGATGTCACGGTGGGACTGGGACAATCGGGCGTTTGGGATTGCTTCATTGGTAGTCCGATGAGGCTAGAGATGGAGTACGTCGATCTCTTCTTCGACAATATCCATAACTCGCTACCATTCTTAGAAAGGAAGTCCTTCATTGAACGATGTGAGCAGGAAGTCTGGGTGAGGAGCACAGTCAAGCAGCTGCGGCGAGATCAAATGCACCTCTTTGCTCTTTACAATGCAGTGCTAGCAGTAGTGTCGCTAACTGCCAGCCCTGATGCCTTTCTTTCGCTACGGACTGAGCTTGAAGTTAGTTTGACTGAACGCTCAGCATCTAAACCCCCAAGAGAGATCCCTTCCTCTATCTTCCTTTCCAAAATTTACTTTCGCAGAGCGCGTCAGTTGCTAGGGGACATTTTTGAGGTCTGTTCCATTGAAAGCGCCCAGGCCCTTCTGTTACTATCCATATATTGCCAACATGCGCTCAAGCCACATGCCTGCTATATGTACAGTGGTATGGCTGTGCGAACTGCACTTGCGATCGGCATTTCCCGCCATGATCGATCCCATTCTGATCATCACAATTTGGCCAGGGCCCGAACTTGGTGGGCTATTTACTACCAGGACGTCGAAGCATCCTGTCTATCTGGAAGATCTAGTACATTGGCAGGGCCAAATGAATACGGGCCGTCCTACAGCCGCATGTCAGGAGAGCTCGCTCCATCCGCCTCTCAGAATCATCCAGACGGGGATGGAAGCGAAGGCGCGCTTGTGACTGTCTTAGCTGATCTCTCGGCGATATTACAACGCGCATCCAAGCGTTTATACCATTCCTCGAGTGCACTCTCACCGGAACGGATGTCACAGTTGGCAACCACATTGGACCAGGATTTGCTTTGTTGGAAGCTCCATTTGCCAAAGCATCTTAACTTCGATCTTGACACCTTCACCGAGAATGAGTGGGTGAGCAAACAAAAGTTGATCTTGCAACTACGTTTTCATCACGCACGGATATTCATTCACCGACCCTATCTGTCCATAGCAAGCAGCGATATCCAAGTCGACCACAGGCACATCTGCCTGGAGGCCGCTCAGAAGACCATCGCTCTAGCGTATGATGCCTATCAGCATCGCCACTACTTCCGAACATGGTGGTACAACACCTTCTATGTTCTCTATGCCAGTTTGATTATTCTCCGGACCATTCTTCTCGGATACTCGCAATCCTCAATAGAGACATGTATTCAAAACGTGCAAAAGGCCGTGAAAATCCTGGAGTCCATGAAAACACTGAAAGTAGCCCAACGATGCGCCGACGTGATAACTGAAATCCTCCACGTCTGGAAATTCTCTCTGGAGCGAGCTACGAGAGAGCATGAGGCGCCGAATATTCCCATAGGTTGGGCTACAGCAACTCGTCATTCCCGTGTCCCAATCTCTGAGGGCAGCCTGCGACGTGAGGCTCTATCTCAAATGCCGAACCCTGATCAGGAAGTCGTGTATCTTGACTCGGCATGTACTAATCTTTTCTCGACACACGATGATCTTCTCACATTTCTAGGAGATCCAGCACCATTAGAATGTTTTGCACTCGGCGTGGGGAGTTGTAGCCCCATGGACTTTGACTATTCAGCTTCCGTCGAGGGCTATAGGGGCAATGCTTCTATGTGAGATAACCTTTTTCATATAATAATAACTCGCACTTGACATAACAGTAAAAGGCTCTGTCGCGCAAAGGAATTAGAAAAGTAGGAAATTGATTTTATTGCTTGGATGGAGTATTTTGGACACCATAGTAGATTCATAGCCATAGCCAGCATAGGGCCTCCGGTGGCCCTCCATTTCCACGTATATCCATCTGTGGGATACTCCTCTTTGTGTCGATCTATACGGTATGAGCTCCTACTGGACAGTGGCTTGGCCCTAGCTGCAATGATATTCACATCCCGACTTCCGAGTCTTCTTGCTCAAGCGATCCGAGCGGAAGAAAGCGTGGAGCCGCCATTTCTGCATCCGCCATCCGGACAATCATGCATGTAGTGAAATCATGGACTGCGTCGTATACATCCAGACAGCCATTTTATTCGGGATTCGGCTCTGTTGGGTCCAACTCTGTACACTTTGTTGTTCCACCAACTCTATACGCGTATTAAGCTATTCCACCACGAACTTGCAATCCGCATGATGCGTCTAGCCTTGCTTCATTTGCTCATATACCATATTGTGCAGATCACTGCATTAGGAGATAGGCAATATGAATCACAACCCATGGTGACAGTGAAGAATGGCACTATCCTTGGAAGTAAGAATGACCCGGAAGGAATCCAGCGATTCCTGGGCATTCCCTACGCAGAACCACCGATAGGACCGTTGCGACTACGGCAGGCAGTGCCGCTTAATGCATCCTTTGGGACACTGAACGCAACTACTATGGGTCCAGCGTGCTATGGCAAGCCCAACTCGAAGTACCGACAGAGTGAGGATTGTCTTACATTGAATGTCTGGCGGCCTGACGAACTGGGAAAAAGCGCGTCTTCTCCGCTGGTGCCGGTCTTGGTATGGCTCTATGGAAGTGGGCTTACAGGCGGATATATAGTAGGTTAACGTACCACGGCGCATAGGCAGTGGACACAACTCTTTTCTAACGAATATGTAGGGAGACCCACGATTTGATGGAGCCAATATCGTCGCGCTATCCGCCCAAATCAAAAAGCCAGTCATATTTGTCTCGATTGTAGGTGTCTTTCTATCACCAACTAGCTTAATTCTAGCATGACCTAACAGCTGAGGTGGCGCAGAACTATCGCCTTGCATCTCTAGGGTTCTTAAACGGACGCCAGATTGCGGAGCTCGGTCTGCTGAACATCGGCATGTTGGATCAGCGACGGGCATTGCATTGGCTACAGGAAAACATTGCTTCCTTTGGTGGCGATCCCAAGAAAGGTAGCATTCTGCTGTGTCCCTCCTCGCAGGTTACGGATCTACACTAACCAACCCCAAGTAACGCTGTTCGGAGAGTCGTGAGTCTGTTTGATTTTAGCCTGCACAAGGCAAGAAATGACTAAACCTAGTCTCGGTCTAGAGCTGGAGCTGTTTCTATTTACTCGCATATGATGGCCTATGGTGGCCGTGATGACGGCCTATTTCGGGGGGCCATTCTAGAGAGTGGCGGAGCGTTTCCCCTGACGCTGCCAAATACGACTTCATTCCAGCAGACTTTCGACAGTTTGATTACAAATACATCCTGCTCCACTCTGGCTGGATCAAATGCAGCTGAACAACTGGACTGTATCAGGGCCCTTCCAATTGACACGTTCCTTTCAAGCGTTGGCGATACAACGGGCCAGTCGATTGACGGAAGCTTCACGACTACATCTGTGCAGTTTGCGTTTCCTGCAGGGGAATATGTAAAGGTGGCTACTATTGTAGGGAGTAAGTCCTCCCGTCTTGAAAGATATCTGCATTTGTCTTGTCTTACTGATATTGGAAGCCAATACTGATGAGGGGACAACGTCGGCTCCAACTGGAATCAACTCCACTGATGAATTGATGGACCCCTTAGGTGAGCACATACCTCATTACTTACGGGCCTATAGTTCTCCTGCACTAACGTTGTTCTCGTTAGCTGATGGTTACTTTCGGCCAGAACGTCTTCCCGACTCCATGGTGAAAAGTCTTCTAAGCCTTTACACTAATGATACCCGGGAAGGATGTCCTTATAACACCGGGGATGTTATGTTAAGTTCGGGCATATTAGACAAGATGGCTTGCTCGATATTTGGGGATATGGTTCAGGTCGGTCCAGCAAGGATGATTGCCGAAGCACTGACAAAACACAACGGCGATAAGCCTGTATACCGCTATCGTTTCAACCAACTCCCGACTAACAGTTCGGAGCCATCAGCAGGGATCACGACCGGAACGGAAATCCCTTATGTTTTTTCCAATCTCATACCCGACGTTGCATGGGAAAGGGCCCTCGGTTCAGAAATGACCAAAGCCTGGGTCTCCTTCGCATACGACTTGAACCCGAATGCTAATGAAGGTAAGTTAGTCATTGTACTGTTCTTCAACAGTTCCCTACCCGTACCCTCCTGTGGCTGAGAAGAGGATAAGATACCGCGCTGCCGTTCTGGCCTGTATATAGTGAGAATAAATCGAGTATGGTTTTCAATGCCTATGGTTGCACAATCGAGCACGATACATACCGGTCTGATCAAATATCCTACATCATTGACCACGTCCTGCGTTACGGTGCTAGGTGAAAGTGATGATATTAATATGGAGCGTTGACATAACCAAAGGACTGCAAACTAGCTCCTAGTGAGGTTATAATTTCGTGTGCGCTTTTTCCCATGCATATCCTTACATCATAAGGGTCATAACATTAGAATGAATACCATTTCGCTTGGTGTAAGCACGTAAAAGAGGAATAGCTCTCGTATAGTAGTTCGATGGTGCCGTGGGATAGATCAACACTGTCAGGTGAGATTATTTGTGACTCCTTTCTTGAAGGTATACCTCATGATTCTATAACAAGCATATCTAGGGTGGTTCTTCTCGCCTATCTAGGCCGAAAATGAACAGTTACTTACAAGAGGCGAGCGTAACTTCTAAGTGATAAGGTCGTGAAGTATTACCGTGAAAATCCCATTCTCCTGACTATCAAGGTGCCTTAACTTAGAATTCCCGAAAACAAAAAGTAAGTCTCGACACAGGGGCCCAACAAAATCAAGCAATGGCCTTCAGATACCTCTCTACTTCATCCTTTTGCTCGGGATAGACGCAAAGAGCTTCTCCAAACCCTCGCTCTCCACTTCCTCCCATCCGTCCTTCTGTGCACCACCCTTGGTGAAAAAGCCGGCCGCCGTCTCGTTACGTCTAAAGGTCCATTGCAGCCAGTTCACAGCAGCAACACCGAAGACTCCACCATTTTCATCGTGATATGTTCCACTATGGCCCACAGGATAATTCCCAATCCATTTGGGAACCCCCTTAAGACTATGATAATCTGCTTCACCCTATAAGAACTGTCGTCAGCTCGCCATTCGAACCTTATGGGGGCAATCAGAAATTGCAAGATGTCGTACATTGGCATAGGCAATATCAGTAGGTCCCCCCAAGAAGTAGAACACCGGTTTGTGAACCTCCTTGATAGTAGCTGGGGGCTCAGTCGCCTGCCCCCCGACACTGGGAGTAAAAGTCTCGTTTCCTAAGAAGCCCGAATTGAAGATACCCAAGATACTGATCTGGTCATTGCTTCGCATTCGATATGTCTCAAGCCCACCGCAGCTTTGACCTGCCGCTGCTATGAATGTGGGATTAACTGAGGCATACGGGCCCGGTGTTCCTGCCCTTGCCGTGATCCATTCAACTGCATCCGCCATGAACTGTGCCGTGGTTGAGCCGCTTCCATTTGGGGGACCGGATGCAAGGACTAAAAATCCATATGAAGCGATATTAGTCAGAAACGGAACGTACTTCGTCCCATTGTTGTCACAACCACCCTCTGCCCAGACGAGGACTGGGAGGGATACGCCTGGGGGCACAGAGACAGGCGAGTAGATGGTGTGATTGGATAAACTAGCGTCGGTAAACCAATTCTAAGTCATGTTAGGCTTGTGTTTCATGCTATCTGAGGCATATCAACCAAAGCTCGACAGGGAGACCTACAGCTGGGTATGGCCCACTGCCTGGACTTTCTATGTCGCCCAAGCTAGGAGTGCTTGTAGCAGGCAATGAAGTCGCTAGTGGCAATCCAGCTATTAGTAGCGATGAGACTGTTGAGAACCTCATGATGTATTAAATCACCCACGACTGCACGCCTTTCTGACCGATTGAGAAGGGTGAAAATTGTGCATCTGGATTCCGCGGATCGCTCGTCTGGGCTCGGCTACCCTTTATGTTGTTGATCTATTCATCAAGACACATATGTATTTGATCATCTGAGAACCGCTACATCACGCTTTATGTGCGCATAGGTGTGGAATCATTGGGTATCGAATCCTTGGATATGGCTCTCGGATGTCGGAGGTGTGAGTAGACAGCGATCGACACTTCGGAGGAACTAATATCAATATTATCGAAATAGACGTTTTTTAGATTGCACGGCATTTGATGTCGGTAGATGTACAAGTTATCATATTTCCGTCCACTTCTGTTCTAGCCTTGCAGATCTCTTAACTTGAGTGTCCTGTTCAGACTGTCATTCCCCACGTAACCTGTCGCCCACTTACCCTACCCTAGAGTTTTGGTGGGCTGGGTCAGAGCTTTAAAATCTACAGACGGCATATATTCTACAAGTTCTCAGGCTGTTTCACTATGAATCCGTGGCGCCTTGTTCAGACCTCACGACCACCCCTCGGTTACAGGTCACTACCTAGTAGACTCTAGTTACCTCCCTTACTCCCCGTGCTCTCGGGCCTCCCCAGTGTTTAGGCCCAATAAGATCTCGAGCCGTCGTGGTGTTTAAGGCTGGGCAATCCCTTCTCCCCGTTGTTCATTTCCCAGTAATACCCCTCATATCTTTGAGTCCACATGCTCACCTTCTGGACTGTGGAAGTCTTGCTCATCAACGATTCTGGGTATCAAGAGACTCGGGGTCAGCAACAGCAAGGTACCAGGCCGGTACGATGTCGGCGGATATTGTTTCCACCCTCGATGCAATTCAACCAAGCCAATTCACAGCGCCAGCTGACCGCTTTGCTGCCAAAGAAGCAGCTCGTCGCCTTCTCGCCCGCCTTGAGACACCCTTTGAGCAAGGCTGGGCCATCGCCTTCGAAGGCCCCGGCCTCGTTGCCGGCCTTCAGCTGCTTCAAGACCTCGATATCTGGTCGAAGTGGACCGAGGCCGATACGCAAACTCCAGGCGCAGCACAGACGCTTGACACGCTTCTCGGCTGGGCTCATACAGCCTGCGAGCCGAACCTGTTGCGTCGCTTTCTCAAACACATCGCTGCCCTTCACGTGATCCAGGAGGTGGGCGTGGATACATGGCAGTCCACGCCCACCTCCTTGGCTCTGGGCGCTAAAGAGACGCATATCGGCGAAATAATCAAGGCGGGGTACGTGTGCAAGGCTAGCAATACCAGAACCTAGAATGTGCGGACGGGACTCATAGAAATTGACTCGTCATGCAGCTTGGATCATTCCATTCCCTGTGGCCGGAACCTTGCGGGCTTTCTGGCCAACAATGGCTACAAAGAGCCGCTTGACATTCCTTCCTTTGACAACTACCGCGATGTCTTCGGGCGGGACCTCTTTAGCTACGTCCAAGATCACCCCGAAGCAGGTGGCTCGTTCCAGGGTGTCATGACGGCGGTGACTCAATACAAGATGCTCTGGACGGACGTCTACGATACCCAGCCCCTCGTGGCCGGCGCTGACCTGACCAAGCCACTTTTCGTCGACGTGGGTGGCGCTCAAGGCCTCGACGCCCAACGCTTGCTCGACCGCCACCCCGAGCTCCCGCCCAACGTCCTCATTGTCCAAGACCTGCCTGAAGTGGTCACCACGCATGGCAAGGAGAGACTAGACAGCCGAATCCGCAAGATGGCGCACGACTTCTTCCAACCGCAGCCATCACCGCGCCGCGCCTACTTCTTCCACGCTGTGCCGCACGACTGGCCCAATGCCGACGTGGCGCGCATATTTGCCGAGGTGAAGAAGGTCATGACGCCGGGGTACTCCAGGCTGCTGATCTACGAAATCGTACTACCCGCACAAGGCGCGACGCATTTGATGACCACGCTAGACCTGGCCTTGATGAGCTGCACCAGTGGGCTGGAAAGGACCGAGGAGGCGTGGAGGGCGCTGTTGAAGGAGGGCGGGTTTAAGGTCACCAGCATCTCGCGGCACCCAATGGCTGTGGAGGGCGTCATCGATGCTGAGATTGAATAAGAGATGCACCATAATGGTGATTGTAGATACATAACGGACACAAGCCGTGCCTTAACATGCTTAATCGAATAGACCATCGCGTGTTCCATCTTCAGACGGCATATCAACAATGCTAGACCAAGTTCGGTAAGGCACGTGCTGACTCGGGTGTACTAGATCTATTTCGGCCTAGTGTCAGCTCAGACCGGGGCGGGTTAACTAAAGTCCAGGCAGGTTCGGGGCGGGGGGTTGATCCAAAAACCCGACCCAGAGCCGGGTCGGGCGTGGGTCAAACCCGAACCCGCGCGTGAAATGCCCAAATAACAGTGCACAGTAAATTCGGCGTGATAACAAATATACTACAGTGAATATAGTTCTAACCAGGGGCTGCCAGTTCAGTGATTTATACAGTCAATTATGATGATGATTATTCCTCCACCGACCTCTCGCTTCAGGGTGATCTGGTGCACTGCCACTCTCTGCTCGTAACCAGTAGTTTACTCTAGTGCAAATATATATCTTGCGCTCTTACACTCCCTGAGACTGGTAGTATCCTTGTTTCGCAATATTCGATAGCCCCAGATATCCAGTCACCAGAATAAATACAAAACTCAGTACTACTAATATTACTTGATCGCAGTTGATCCGATGGGACACTACACTGGTGTACATTGTACAGCTTGAATGCCCTCAGGGCTGGAAATCTCTCGTACGGCTTCTCATTGGTGCCCGGTGCCCCTAACCCAAAAGGGCTTAGCGCGTACCCACGGTGGTCATGTTCTGTTTTGAACAACCGATCGATGCTTTTCAATGTCCCCCAGGCACTCTCGGTCCACACAGGCAACCTGGTCCTGGGGAACGGCGGGCAACAGTCGCAACTCTAGAACTGTCCCCAGCTGTTCGGATCCAAGTCGTTGTCTTTTGGGATTGAACGATTTCCTCGCCGTTGTCTTAATCCTGATTTTGTTTCACAATGCAAATGAATCCAAAATAGGCGCTATACTACTTTCCGTTATCCGCTGTCGCCTCAGGCTGCCAATGAGTACACAGAGTCCTCCGTATAACCAGAATATTTAAGAATCACCTATACGACGCCGTACTACCCGGCTCATACTCCGAAACAATTATTACCGTCCACCAGAGATTGGTCTCCAGACAAAAATGGGGGCTTGAACGCCTCTTCCGACCGGTCAATCACCTTTCGCTTCAATCCTCAACTGCTGCAGTGACTGCATCCACCGCGTTCTGGGAACTCAGATCCACCGGTTGCACCTTGTTACCAATCTGTCTCATTTGAATGCATGCTGCTGCAACAGTGAGCTGATAGTTGAGCTGGTACATACCCGGAATTATAGCGCCAGAGATCTTGCCACTTAGTATCTCGTGGCAAAGGAATGGCTCCTGACAGAATGGACGTGCAAGCCCAATGCCGTCAACGGTCTGTAGGCCATCAACCATTCCAGCCGTGGAGCGGAATCCTCCTGTCTGGTAGGACTTCATCTTAGTCAGGGACGAAACAACCTTTGGAGCAATGTCGAGAAAGGACCGGCCATTCTTTTAGTGTCTTCCAACTTCGGAAAGCGGCCAATCGAAAGAGAGAGCCTACAGCCTCATGATATTTCGAGATGACATGCTTTGCATTATCATCCTCCCCCAAGTTCTTATATCCCCACCCCCAGTAATTTAACAAAGTCGATTGGTGCGTTTCAAGCGCACGACACAGCTCGCAGGCCTCGTCAGAAATAATTAATTCCATTTGACTGAAACTCGACACTGTTAATTTTGATCCCAACTATAAAGCCCAGACGGACCTTCTCCATGATGGCTGCACGGATCTCCAAAATAAATACATGCGATTGGTAAGACTGCGTCTGTTTTGGGTTCCCCATATTCCGGTGATCCAGTAGCACGTCGCTGGCACTGATCAGTTCCGGTTGACGGTGGGAGGGGGTCTAGCGTCCTGGATGGCCAATCTGTGCCAGGATTAAGGATCCATTTGCACGGGCAGCAGCAGCTAGATTCGCGAACTGATGAAACCGTTCCCCAGAGCATAGAGCGTTAGGCGGGATTATGGAGTTTCCCTCGGCTTCGATTTGGTTGTGATCGATCATGACATTCCCAGTCACAATTGCTCCCTATGTTACCCCGTCCCCAGGTACGATATGTCTCAATCAACTCATCGCTTCCTCTCCCGCGAGCGGAGGGGTTCTCTTCCGACCACGAACACAGCCGCTCACTCATGGAAACCTTGAGGAAACGATTTGCGGCGGAGCACCGGGCGAAGTGAAACTCCAAGCGAAGGGTTGGCGGTTTGTCCGGCTCGAACCATTGGGGGGAATATAATGTGGCAGGTGCAAAATATCGGTACAAAGTAAGCATGAATTGGTTTTACAGGCCTATCTCTGGCTAATTAATATTTCCAGTACTTCTTAAAGGACGTCGAGGGTATGAGTATCGATAGACTACTGTCTGTTAAAACATTAAGGCTCGGCGTCGATATCGAAACCGTTGCGTAAAAGGCAGCACAGGGATACGGAGCTTGAGAATTTGAGGAAGGAAGTACTCTGGTGGAGGGAGCCTTCGACTGATCGATTGATTGCTTTTACCTCATATCTCCGTTGAAACCCAAACCGGTAAGGTCTCGCTATACAGGGCCTAGTCGAGCACCAAGGGGCTTCGTACACCATCCGGATGCAGTGAACTGTAAGAATATGGGAGTTGCATAGGGTTTGAAGCTCGAGGGTAGTCGAGACCTGTTCGTTCGATCCACTCTGTCTCTAAGCTGGGCTATTATTCGTTTTATACTGCTTCTATCCTTGGATTAAAAAGCACTGGCAACGCTCTCCCTTTCACTTGAACTGCTACTTCTCCCCAATACGACAAGACCCTAGTACATGCTATCATAATTCTTTACAACTATATATTTGACCTTTGGGTTTTGCCGAGCTACAAGGGACATAAACCCCGCTGGGCTTTCTAGGTTGCTGACAACACGTCAAGATCTCAGCGTTGCTTTTCGAATTCTGAGGGGCTGAGTGTTTCTAACAGAGGGTGTGGATGTTCGGTCAGCGAAGGAAACATTGCCGAGAGCATATAAATTACTCGGAGGTGGACATGAAGGACGAAAGGTCCAGGGGTTCATGGTTGAGAAGGAAACATTGCACAACTGAGATAAGTGTGAAAAAAATGAAATCGCACGTACCAGCAGTCGCTGGCAAACCAGACCCTCAGAAGGGACCATATCAAGCCACTCCTTGGAATATCCAGCTCTCTGCAACGGACACACCAGGTTTCACTCATGTTGAAAACCTGGAGCAGCAAAGCGCAGACCGGGCCTCGGATCTAGTTATGAGCAATCACTCGAAGTTTCACACCTTTCATGACGAAATTGTGGGATTCCACAGTGAGTGTCCTGATTGAGACACAGCGGAGCCTCTACTGACCAGCGAACCAGACCACATTAGCCACCATGTTTTAACACTGTGGGCCTTGGGAGCTACTCTCGACGAGTTGCAAACTGCGTATGACTTTAACAAGCCCTTTCAGCTTCTGACCTACTATAACGATCCCTCCGTCACCATTAAATTGCGTGATCCCGAGTTCTTTCGGCAAGGACTAGGCAACTTCGAGCTATATGGAGACTATGTGCGCTTCTTCCAGGCTGAGGTGGCGGCGAAGGGTATCCCCACGGTCTTGAATGACTATCTTTTCAAGGGAGACACGTTGGCGGAGGATCTGCTAGCCCGACTGTTTTCCGGTATGCATGACCCCGATGTATAGCCGGCTTCAACTGTTAAGATCTTGTGTACAGGCTTTATCCACCCATTGATCGATCTCGGATTTGCCTTAGAGTTTCAACAGCCATTTTTAGTCGCGGAATGTCTGGCTTCAACGTGTCTGCACCCATCGTACCCTGCGGAGTTCCTCAACGTGACTGAGCAGCATTTGGAATGCAACGGACGACCGCAAAGTCTCCCAATCCTCTCCATTGTGGAAGAGATGCGTCTAGACCCGGTGGTCTCTAAAGCGGTCGGGCCAGAAGATGGCAACAATCGAATGGCGGATGCGCTGCTGAAACGAGCCCTGAAGGAGCTAATCCCTCACTTGTCCCACTTTCAGGTACAGCGAACGGAGGAGGATCTCGCGCGCAAGACGGCGGAGATGCTGCAAGCCTCGGCCTATATCTGTGGTGCGGCCCAGCATCCACGCAAAGTGGAAGCTCTCGACTTTGTTATGCTGCATACATTGACGGCCGCCGTATTCTTCCCCACAATTAATAGACAGAAATGGATGAGCATAGAGACACGAGCTCGGTTATTGGAGAGGAAAGTACGCTCCGACCTGGTCACCTATGCGGCTCTGGGATGCCCAAACTTGTACCCAGATAGAATCACCAGGTACCAACCCAAGCAAGCGGCAACTGGGTGGCCCGACGTGGTGCAGCGCGCCCGCGTCTACCAGGACGACGGACATGCATGCAAGGTCATCCGGGCACTGATGTGCGCCGAGAATGTGTGCCAACCTTTCGAGGGAGAGGAAGGTTTCCCTTTGAAGAAGGCAGACTTTCTAACACTGGCACACATGACAATGGATTCGGTCGAGCGTATGTTGGATCCAAACTGGGTGCGGCAAACCGAAAAGGTCAAGCAGATGTCGGCTCAAGGGCGCGGACAGCACTCGCAGGTCTCTGCGATCATGTTGCGGTGGGTGCGTTGGTGTGGAGATGAAGGAGCCTGGGATGATTTCCCAGATCTGGAGGAGCTCCCCCCTTCTCCATGATATGGATTGACTGCCACTTGGTATAAAGATATAGAACTCAAGCCACTAGAGGCAGACCAGGACAATGGTCTCAATCATTAATCGGGTGGATAAATCTGTACGACAAATGCGTCAATAGCCTATCATTCTAATTCATCCAAACTTGGTTTCCTTCGACTAGTGGAACTTTATCTCTTGTTCAGCTCTTCGCAGCGCTGTACTTGTATGCGTACGGATTTTCGGAGAGCGAGATTCAGAATCCCCAACCTCGGGCCGAATTTAATCATAGACTTCCATATTCCCAGCAAGGAAATGACGAGTAGGTTTCTGCAACCTATCGGACTATCCTCGAGCAGTACTCCCAGCGAAGACTACAAAATTGCAATGCGTCAGTACGCTATTCTAGGGGCCACTGGCAACACTGGCCAGGCACTACTGAACGTCCTCCTGCAGTCGCCCGACAACCAGATTCACGCCTACTGCCGGTCTGCCTCAAAGCTGGACCGAGTACATCCTGGAATCACTCAACACCATCAGGTGAAAGTGTGGGAAGGGTTGCTGGAGGATGTGTCACTACTATCTGAATGCATTCGAGGCACGCGAGCCGTCTTCATGGTAGTGGCGATTCCCGACAATATGCCACATTGTACTATCGCCCAGGACTGCACCAATGCCGTGCTTAAAGCTCTCAGAAAGCTCCAAGCAGAAGGATGCCAGCCTCTACCCCAGTTAATTGTGCTATCTTCTGCTAGCCTCGAAGACTCTTTATGCACCGACGTTCCGCCCCTCATTCACCGAGTCCTCAACATAGCCGCTGGTAATCTCTACAGTGATCTTGCAAAGGCCGAGAAGGTCCTACGTGCTGAGAAGCATTGGGTGTCCACAACTTTCGTGAAACCTGGGGGACTAGTGCACGATGTGCAACGGGGTCATATTCTGAGCACCAAAACCGCGAAGACGCCGGTTTCCTTCCTTGATGTGGCAGCAGGGATGGTGGAGATTGCTAACGCGGACGATAAGAGATATGACATGACGAATGTGAGCGTCAATGCAGTCGGACATGGGACGGCGTTTCCGTGGAAAGGAGTATACTATGTGATGACTGGGCTGCTATTCCATTTCTTTCCTTGGACCTACAAGTATTTCGGGGATTGCCCCATGGCCCAGCCCAAGTCCAAGAAAGACCTCTAATAACACATATAGATGGAATATCTAAGTCTTTTAGAGCTTATGCAATATAAACGGATCATTGTGGATTGCCTTGAAACTCTAATCTATACACATACGGCTATTACGCGAAACGAACAAGCGCCCAGCCAAGCAGGATCACTGGAATCCATTTAGCGGCCATTGCAGACCAGGATTTCGATCCCTCGCTGCTATGCAGCACAGTGGGCGACTCACGACCCTCGAGCTGCTCCTGTAATGTCCGCAGATTGCCGCCAACCTCTTCGTACCTAGAGGGTACTGTCAGAAACTACATTGGAACCGCCGTCATGCTCGATTGATTCCCACCATTTCGGGTCGATCTCCTGTAGACCCAGATGAGGACTAACATCGGCTTCCTTCGGGCCTTTGCGGTCCTGGATCGTCCACCCCATGCCCAGGCAGGCCCAGGGATTCTGATGGAACGAGTGGATGTCGAAGTCTTCGTAGCGAGGCTGGTTGATGACTTGCTGGTAGTGCAGCGAAGAGCCGGGCCAGATGGCATTGACCCGACCAGTCTCATTGTTCTTGTACCCTAAATGATTCTTGTTAGCACGTTCAGCCGTGGCTGTTGAAAGAGGAAACGTACAGCTTCGACATTCATCTGTCCAGACCGTGTTCTTCACCCACTCCTGGACATGATCGTTAAATTGATCCGTGCGATCTTGTCGCGGCACCCAGCTACGAAGATTCTCGTTCTGGGCCTTTTTAATCCACTGTACCACGTAGTTTGAGACGGCCTGCAGCGGCCCAATGACACTGCCATTTTGTATAGGCCACGTCGGCCCGATGAATGTGAAAAAGTTGGGCATCTCCGGCACGGCAAGGCCCAGATATGAATTGGGGCACTCCTTCCACTTCTCCCTCAGGTCCACGCCGTCTCGGCCCACGATGGGGAAACGTGGCCGATACGAGGCATCGAAGCCCGTGGCACATACTATAGTGTCAACCTGGCGCTCTACCCCATCGCCACCAACCACACCCTTCTCTGTACAGCTTACCACAGGGGTGAAGTGTACATTGACGTTCTCCTTCTGAATCGCCTCCATGTAGGGGTCGCCCGGGGTGATGCGACGACAACCAAACGCAAAGGATGGATCAAGCCCTTTCCGTAGCTTCTCATCCTTGATCAAGTTGGCGGTGCGCTGGCGGAAAAACGCCGACGCCATCGTTTGCCCCTTGGACCCCGTGTAAAAGGCCCCCCAGGTGCCGTTGACCTGGTCCTCGATGGTCTTTGCATGGGCCACAAGCGCCGCTGGATTGCGCCGGAATTCGTCGCGCTCGGTAGGTGTGTATTCCTTGGTCTGGCTGCCAGTGTTGCCCGCTAGCACTCCGAACCACACGCCCGTCCGGACAAAGACATCGAGCTGCTTCACCGTGGGTTGCATCCCGGGCACCGTTTGGATGGAAGATGCTCCGGAGCCAATAACCGCTACTCGATCGTGCTTCCATTGCGACTCTTGATAGTCGTCGGGCCATCGTGCGGTATGGATCACTCGGCCTTGGAACCGGTCATGGAGGTTGGGGATTTGAGGCCACTGAGGATTATTGAATACCCCCGTCGCGTGAATCAAAACATGGCAATGATCTTCAAACTCTCGGGGTTCTCCCTCGCCAGCCTGCTGTCGCAGTCGGACTGTCCATTCTCCGCGGTCTTCGTTCCAGTAGCAGCCCACCACCTCAGTGCGGAACACCATGTAGCGGCGCAGCTCAAAGACTTTGCATACCCGGTCGAGGTAATTCCAGATATCGGGCGCATAGGAGAAGTACCGGGGCCAGTCTGGATTCGGGGCAAATGGGTAGGTGTAGGCATGGCTCGGGACATCGCAACCGGCCATGGGGTAGCGGTTTTCCAACCAGGTGCCACCCACGTCCGCATTTTTCTCATACAAAACGTGTTCGACATTAGAACATTGCTTCTGGATCTGATATGCCATCAGTATCCCCGAGATGCCGGTGCCGATGGTCACCACCCGCAACGGGCGGTTGGCCGGGTCGTTCCAGGTGAGATCTTGCGGGATTTCATACCCAGTCGAGCCGGGCTGAGAGTAGTCTACTTTGGACATCTTGTTCTGTTATGATCCCTGTGACCTTTAGTGATATCGAGAGCGTTATCTGGAGCGTAGTTAGGGCGATAGTACCTTCACCAAATACTTGCATTCGGCGAGCGACAAGTCCCCGACGGCCGAGACGGGGATTCCTTCGTCTACGAATGGTATGTTTATGTCATCCTTTCATTGGTATTCAGTGCAGTTGAATAGGAACTAGGCAGGTTAGTGTTTCACGCTATTGCTACTCGACCAGGAATTAGAGCGTACCAATATAACGATGATTATGGCAAGCTTCCCTCGATCATACATAGAGTGAGAAAAACACCATATCACGCCGCCAAATGTAAACGTGTCGAGCATATCCGAACGCAATAGCGTCAAATACTAGGCACAACGGTAATTAAAACAACAAAAAGACCAAAGGGCAAGATTCCGGTGGGCGAGAATGGCTCTGGTTCCCCATCCGGTGTCCGTACTGCAGTGCTTCAAGATATGTTAGACGACTTCGTCCCAGGAAAATCACAGGTTAGATACTTCGTATTTGTTTGCCTCTGTAAACTATGATCAACACTCCGCCCAGAGACCTCATTCGGGCCATCGAGCAAGTTCCGCTCACCTGGTGGTTCCTCACCGTGGGTGGTGCCTGGATTCTGAGCACAATTGTCAAGGTAAGTCACAGTTCCGCAACTTCTGGATCGATACCTGGCAGAATATGACTCTGAACTACGCAATAGATTCTGCAAACGGCATATTTCAGCCCCCTTCGCAAGGTTCCTGGTCCCTGGTATGCGCGCCTAACAAGTGCTCGGCTCGCCTGGGCATCATTTGCCAACAATCGCATTTATTATGTGCAATCGCTCCACGATAAGTATGGACCTATTGTACTCATCGGCCCCGAGGAGGTTGACATAGCGGATCCCGGGGCTGCTAAGCAAATCCACCGCATGGGGTCGGGGTTCGTTAAAGCCCCCTTTTATAAGCTGCTCTCCCCAGGTCCGGTTGATAACATCTTCAATTTCCGCGATGCCAAGCTACATAGCAACCGACGCAAGCTGTACGCCAAAGGCTTTACTTTGAATAGTTTGCGGCAAGAGTGGGAGCCGACGATTCGCAACATTGTTGCGCTGACGGTTGAGAAAATTCGCCACGACGCGCAGCAGGGCGAAGCGGAAATCCTGGGCTGGTGGACTCTGATGGCCAATGAGACTGTGTGCAAATTAACGTTCAATGGCGGACATGATACGGTGCGCAATGGAACCAAGGATCCCTTCGTCTTAATGCTGGAACGTCGCATGGGCGACCTGGCGCATCTGCTGCAGCATTTCACCCCACCGCTGTACTATCTAGGTCGTCTGCTTGCACGCGGGGTGCCCCGGCTACACGACGTCTTCTTCTCGCAGGAGATGATGTTTGAAGCAGGCAAGAGCGTCGTGGCAATTGCCCGTGGTGCGCGTGGTGGCGAGGGAGACCGGAATCTGTTCGTCAAAGCCCTGGCCGCAGGCGATTTCGAGAGCAAGATCGGCGGCCTCAACGACACGGAGATCATCACCGATGCTGGGGCGTTGCTCCTGGCTGGCTCGGACCCCACGGCATTATCTCTGACATTTCTCATCTGGTGCGTGCTGAATCGCCCCAAATTGCAGGCCGAGCTCGAGTCCGAAGTTGCCGGATTGCCAGAAGATATCACCGATGCTGCCTGTGCAGAGCTACCGATCATGAATGCGGTGATACATGAAAGTCTCCGTCTGTATGGACCGGCCCCTGGATCGATGCCTCGCAGTCCGCCCCCAGACGGTGCCACCCTGTGTGGGTATTACATCCCTCCCTCGGCCGTGGTCGTTACGCAGAACTGGAGTCTGCACGGCAATCCGAAGGTGTGGAAAGACCCTCATTCGTAAGTTATTTCATGTCGGTTTGAATTGTAAATCTCCGACTGACGTGGCAGCAGATTTGACCACACACGGTGGTTGCCGGGAACATCACTATCAGAAGAGGCGAAGATGTCATTCAATCCCTTCGGCCAGGGCGCACGTCAATGTCTAGGCATTCATCTCGGCTGGATGCAGCTGCGTCTCGCTACGGCTTTATTTTTCCGTCGCTGCCCGGGAGCCAAGTTGGCACCTTCGACTACTCCGGAGACCATGGTCATGATTGATAGTTTCATCGCCGGTATGCCCAAGGCGCGGCGCTGTGCTATTCAGTTGTAGTATTGATGTTGTATGACGGATGGATGGATGACACAGATGGACTTGAGTTTTGATTCTCAATACACTAACCTCGAGTTTAGTCCAGGCCAGGCATATAGAGTGTACGTAGAAAGGTTCAATAAAGCTCTGTTAGATAGATTTTGAGTGTGGGATGTTCGCACTGCAGCAAAACCATATTCCTAGCAGTCGATCCAATTCTGCCCTTATCGGTACGGAATTATAACCTAGTACAACTTATGAAATGCTTGATTACGTTAACAAGATAAAATTTTCAAATATTAGCAAAGTAAAATCGGAATGCTCTGGGGTGTGCGGGCTGGATATCCTCTAATTATCTGTCATGCTAGACTGATTCTCTAACAGATAGAGTTAAGTTGATATATGGTGAACAAATCGCCAGTGCGAGTTCGAGAAGGGTATGAAACACATTTCATTTGGAGTCAACAATATTGTTTGTCTATCTGGTTGGTGCTACGCCATACGATAGATTGAAACAGCTCAGGATGCCTTCAAAAACCTAACCATAACATTTGGCCAATGCCTAGTAGAAGCTCCAGATGCGACCTGATCCACCGTCACTACTATTCAGCCGTCATTTCAGCAGCAATCTTCTCAGCCAGAGCATACACTGTGCCCATGGGCTGTCCGTCAATAGCAAACGGAAAGATAGAAGCATCGACTACGCGCAGACCCTTAACGCCTAAAACCCTGGCTTTGGAATCCACCACCGCCTTGGGATCGTCTGCTTTACCCATAGCGCAGGTGCCGACACCGGCATAGTAAGCATCTGATGTCTCGGCGATGTAGTTCAGAATTTCGTCATCCGTCTGATACTGCGGCCCGGGTAGAATCTCGGGCCCAGCAACGACCTCACGCATCACGTCCGATGCAACAATCTCGCGACAGCGGCGGAAGGCAGCAACCGCCATCTCCTGGTCTCTTGGATCGGCCAACCACTGTGGGTCCACGATGGGCGGATTGGCTGTATCATTGCTGTTGATTGTTACCGTACCTCGACTGAAGGGAGTCATCAGAGCGGCAGACATGCTGAAATAATTCTTGCCGTCGTATTGTGGAACAAAGGTGTCGTCAAGTGCAATATATGAAAAGGTCGGCCAGTCGTTGGGAAATGCGGCGTCAATATCGGCGGCAGTAGATTCCTTCAGCATGCCTGGCTGGTGTTTCTCGAAAGCAAAGTAATCTTGGCCAGGGTTGGTCAAGAGACCCTTACGCTCCTCGTTATATTCGCGAATAGCCCGTGGCAGTGTCTCCTTGTTGCCCATCAATTGACTGTGGCTCTCGACCTTAACTGGAACTGTAGGCCCCAGGATAATGGTGTCCTGCATGTTCTGGCCTACTCCGCTGAGATCGGATCGCACTGGAATGCCCAGCTTCTCCAAATGGGCTTTGGGCCCGATGCCCGACACCATCAGCAGCTGGGGTGAACGCATGACGCCGGCGCTCAGAATGACCTCCTTTTTGGCCCCGATCTGCCACTCGAAGCCGTCGGTGCTTACTGTTATTCCTGTGGCTCGATTATGATCGTCGAAAAGTACCCGTTTAACCAGAGTGCGGGTAAAGATATTGAGGTTATTGCTCTCCATCAGCGCCTCGCGCAGATACGAAGACGAAGCGGTCTCGCGGCGACGGGTGTAGGGGTTGATGGTGTGGGTTATGTATGAACGGCCCAACAAGTTGCCATTGGAGAAGCCCTGGGCTTCAGGAAAGCCCATTTTGGCCAGAGCCTTGTCCACCCAGGACGAGATGGCATTGACCTGGAACGGATAGCCGACGTGTACGGGGCCTCCCGAAGCCGTAAAGGCCGTGTTGTCGTTGAGAGCAGTCGCATTCGTAGGACGAGGGTTAGTTCCAGGACCAGAGAAGTGAACGCTCTTCTGGAAATATGGCAGCCATTTATCCCATGTGTAACTGTCGTCGCCAACGTGATCCGCCCACATATCGTATGCGCCTTTCGAGCCTCTAAACCTTCTAGTCAACACTTTACTCCCACGGATGCTATCCAGGTGCAATGACCGTGACTTACCTGTGGTACAACATGGCTCCTCGTGCAGTGCTTCCGCCCAAGGTCTTTCCCTGCATATAAAACATCTCGCGCTGTGCCAGCCCGGGCTGCGGCGTCGTGTATTGGTACCAGTCGAATAGAGGGTTTTTAACCTTACCATTGTCGAAGAAGTAGTTGAACAGATACATCGGCACCTCTGTGGCATTGCCAGCATCGGTTTCATAAAATCCCCCCGCCTCAATCACAGCAACTGAGGCAGATCCATCCTGTGACAGGCGACGGGCCATGGCCAGGCCCGCCGTTCCACCGCCGACAATCACGTAGTCGAACGACTGTCCCGGCCATCCGTACATGCCAAAGTGTGAGCTGAGCAGCCCCTGCGCCTGAATGCGCCCGTCCATTTGACTGGCAAAATTGTCCGATGTGAAGATTGCTCCTAGCGATGGGAGCGAGGAAGCTGCGGATGACAGGATGGTGGGATTGACAGCCATGATGCCCACCACGGGGGCGACCGTCATGGCTGCTATCTGGAACCAACTTCGTCCCATAGTAAAAGGTAATGAAAACAATATGCCAAGGACCCTAGCAGCTGTTAAGGCATTGGAGCGATAGGGCTTCTGCCCGGCCCTTTAAATGGTGGTCATCCGTAAGGCCTTGCATCATTTTCTCAAACGGTCTGCCTCGCTGTCCGAGAGTCGATCTCTTGATCCCTGATCGGCTTTTCAGGGTCCCACCGATGTCTGTATGCTATGGCCAGTTTTAATGAACAGGTCATTGGATATATTCTGTGCCTAGCTGAAGGGAATGTCGTCCATTTGAGTACAGCCTTTCTACACGATTAGACTCGAATAATTAATACGGTGATCCGAAGAGATTGTCACTCACATAGCTTATTGATATGAACTCCTCGATTAACTACCAACTTTTGGAAGTACGTTCTAAAGACATCTACTAGAGATACAACGGAGCGTATCGGAATATCTAGCTCAAGCAAAGCCCGTAGAGACAGCGTCTTCTCCTCTAAACACCAGTCGTAATGCCCAGGGAATACGTATATCTCTCAAATCATCTCATTTCTGGCCATGAATCGGGAGATGTCAGTAGCATCGGCATTCTTCCAGGGATGGTCCGTCTCGATTGAGCGAATCAATGCTTCGTGTGCAGGGCTGCGAGGCACCACATTAAGGCCAAACGGGCTCGGTTGGCTGATGACCCCCGGCAACCAGTCGGGCTCCGGAGCTGCTGGATCCTTGGGCGAGACCAAGAAGCAGCTGAGCGTGTGGCATGCAAGTAAAAATAGCTTTTCGTCAGTTAGGAACCGACCGGGGCATATGCGACGCCCAAAGCCAAACACAAATTTCATGGGATCTGTTTCCGGCGGGGAGCCATTTCCCTCCAGGAATCGCTCTGGCTTGAACACCATGGGGTCCTGGTAGACACTGGGATCATGGGTAAAGGCCCTGAATAAGTATAGTGTTAGCTTAAAGACTGAAAAAGAGAATGAACGCAAGGGGAACAACCAGATATTCGGCAGTAGGAGAGCCCCTTTGGGCAGCAGATAACCATCCCAGATCTGATCCTCCTGCGTAATATGGGGGGCACCCAAAGGGGAAGCAGGATGCCATCGAAATGCCTCTTTGACAAGGGCGTCAATAAAGGGTAACTGTGAGCGGTGCTCGAAGGTCGCCAGAGTAGTTGGTCCCACGACGCGGTCGAGCTCCTCACGCGCCTTGCGTTGAACCTCGGGGTACAAGGCCATGGCCACGAAGAAGCTAGACACAGCCGACACTGTCTGTATAATGGGTTAACGCGCTTCATATCCGAAAGGATAAGGCAAAGCATGGTTTACCGTGTCCGATCCTCCCATAACGAATTCGGCATTCGTCCATACTAACACCTGTTCTTCCTGTGATCCAGATTCATAGTGACCCTTCTGCAACAAGCGCAAGAGAACGGAAGGACGGCAGCAGTCCCGAGCGACCTGATCTTTTATCCATAAGTAGGGAACCATAGTCATCTTTTCGATGGTCCGCTTGTATTCTGCTGCCTTAACTTGGAACGAAGCTCCGGGGAACCAGGATGGTACATATCGCACTGTTTCAGCATCAGCATCAGCCGCATCTTGTCATACAGGCTTTCTCACGTATGGGGAAGAAATTGACACTCCACTCTCCCGGAGAGAAGATGTGGGAAAACTGCCGAACTGACCGTTGGGTCAGATCATACAACTCATCTTTCCCATGCGGCGCAATCGTGTACCCATAGGCCACATCCATCATGAAGGCGTTCGCTTCCCTATAGTTATATTTCCCTGGTTCAGTATGTCAAGCACCACCAATAACCGTCAGACATTGCTTACTTCCGGATATTGAACCGAAGGTCGTCCGGACTGTCTAACGTCCTCAACAAGAATCGTCGAATGCCGATTTCCATCTTGAGATGAAAAGTAGAAATGGCTCGCCTGGTCCCGATTTCCTGTTTCATATTGGCTCGAATGGTCTTCCATGCTTGCTTATTGCGCTCGGTAGCCAAGCTCATGCCCCACCCTGCCCTAGCATGTCATCAGTGCCAGTTCCTATAGGATGCTGCAAAGGGTTCTCGCCTACATATGCGCAAAGGGGGCATCTGGGATCATCTGACTCAAGGCTGACTTCTTGTGCATAATCTCTATACCCAATTGAGCGTCGTTGATCATGATAATGGTCTGCCCCATGACCTCCAGGGAGCTTATGGGCCCTGCTCACTCGCACATATCCCAAGCATTAGAACAGTCTACACGTCAGATAGGTGGACAGGAAGAGGGTTCCAGTACCATATCGCCCTTGGTGCTTAGCCCAAAATAACCATTCCGGGGTTCCCTTTGGCGGAAAGTCGGTCAGGTTCCCAATGATAGGCTTCCTCCACGGTCCTGGAGGGAGGGGAGGATGTGTGTCTTTGGGCGCCAGCAGCTTCTCCAAAAGCCATAAGCCGAGTAAGGCCCCCGCACAGATAATTAGGCCAATAATCATGGTCGGGTGAAAGCCAAGTGATGGTAGGACTGGATGCTGAGTGAATCGTGCAAAGACTTGTGAATTTCGCTTGCGCCGTATCTGGTGCAGAGACTGAAATGAGCGTTCGGCTTCCGAAAGTTTTACCTGCTCGGGTCTCCCGTATGAAACTTCGACCGACGAAAGCCAACTTCTTCAAATACTCTAACTCGGGATGGGGAAGCAGATACTATAAATAACTTCTGAAGAAAGCCGTGTCTGTGGCGCTGGCGTTAAAGCTTGCGGGAATTTCCCCTGGCTAGTTAACTCCAAGGGTTCCACCTACACAATAGTGAATAGTAAATTAACTGTTCAGAGTATGCAGGCTGTCTAGGAGGTTGTATTACGTCAAGTGCTATAGTAGTTCGTATGCTTCTATATTTGACTTCAGCTAGAAGAATAAGCTTCTGCCATAATACCGCTAATCAAGGAACAGCCATGCCAGACCATACAGCTGTCGTAGTGTACAAGGAACATCGAAGTAGGATTCGCCTGGAGCATAATGTAATCTACTTCTGTGAGGTACTAATTAATCTGAACCTTCCCCTAGATACCCTCCAGCAAAATGCAGAGTAACAAGAGAGGACCATTTATTAGCTCTACATAGAGGACTACTTCTACAGGCCTTGTAGCAAAAGGATTAATTTACATCAAACTCAGCTGGAGAAACGAATAGCAGGATTGGCATCTACAAGAGTGTAACCCTGTATCCCAGGCGCTCCAGAGTCACTAGTAGGCTAAGGGTTTCAGGCTCGGACTTCATCGACTACAGGAATCCGTAATCTCTATTTGTCAGTAGTAGGGAGCAATGGGGAAGGCTGTCATGACACATATCCTCCAGTGGTATTTTTCACTTTCCGACAGGCTTTCAGATTGTTGCCTTAGTGCATCGCTGGCCGAAGTGCCGCGAGTTCCCAGCCCTCTGTTTTGCCTTTCGCGGATTTTGTAAAATTGTAAAAGCAAAGAAGCTACGAGTGTGCGGATTAGGATAAATAGGCATAGCCGACACGAACCTCTATCTTCATATGCTCCCTTCCCAAGTCATTCAATTGAACCCATTAGACGTAGCCCCATCAGCATGGCACTGCCGGACAAAGCCGCCCTCGTGGGCCTTGCCAACGCACTTTCAGAACAGGTAAAGCGTTATCTGGCAATTCCAGATGAAACGGAGCTTCCGAAAGGCGATAAACACTGCATTGAGGGTGTGAAAAGTTCCTCATCGGCCGAACACGCACAGGCTTGGGAGATCGTGCGCACCTGCGACCGTATCGGCTCCTTGATTCATGGCCCTGTTCCCTGGCTCCTAAGCAACGCGTTGTCCCATCTTGATAGTGCCTGTCTAGCAGCTGCCACCCAGCTCAATCTACAGGATGTCATTGTGGACGGAGCTAGTTCCACATCACTCGACACAATCGTCGCCGCAACCGGTGTCTCCAAGGACCTACTACGTATGAGCTTCCACTTTGTTATCTGCTCAAAGGCAGTGCATTGATCAATATTCAGGACGGATTCTTCGCGGATGTGCCCAGCGCTTCATCTTTGAGGAGGTTGCCCCTGACCAATACGCCCACACTGATGCCTCCAAGATGTTGAGGGTGAAGGGAATTCATGCCTTAGTGGGATTCTCGTGAGTAGTCTCCTCTAACAATAAACTACCGGATGTCCTCACCAGGGAGACCGCGTTTAGTTGTGACGAAGTGATGCGTTCAGGTGCCTGCTTTTCCGACTTTTTGCAGCAGACGAAAGGCAATCCTCCGAGCTGGAATGTGCCTTCGCCTTTCTCGTTGGCATTTGATCGTAAGTGATGAACCCTATTCTATCCAGGAGCCTAGCTGAAGGGTGAGAAACAGCTGCCAAAGGGTTGTTTGACTATTACAGCACGGTGGATGAGGTTCGTGGCCGCCGCTTTGATCTAGGTATGGGTGGCACCGAAGCCACAAAGCCGCTGGTAGAGGAGATGTTTGATTTCAGCAGTCTGTCTGAGGGAAGCACCATTGTAGATGTCGGTGGCGGTCGAGGTCATCTCAGCCGGCGGGTTTCGCAAAAGCATCCCCACCTCAAGTTCATTGTCCAGGACCTGCCTGCTGTCATTCACGGAGTTGAGGACACTGAGAAAGTCACCATGATGGAGCATGACATTCGCCACCCGAACCCAGTGCGTGGTGCCGATGTCTACCTTCTCCGATCTATTCTCCATGACTATCCCGATGCGTGAGTGGCAAGGCATCCGAAACGCTTTGGATTGCTTTGACGGCTAATTGTTCCTACAGTGCATGCGTGGAGATTCTCTCTAACATTGTCAGCGCCATGGACCCGACCAAGTCGCGCATCCTGTTGGACGAAATGATTGTGCCCGATCTTTTGGCGCAGGATTCGCAACGATTCATGAATCAGATCGACATGACCGTTGTTCTCACATTGAACGGTAAGGAAAGGTCGGTCAAGGAGTGGGATTCGCTCATTACGACGGTAGATGGTAAACTGGAGACGGAGAAGACGTGGTGGCGCAAAGGCGAGGAAGGGTCGCACTGGGGCGTCCAGCAATTGCGTCTGCACGGAAGCTCGGCAGACTAGGGGAATTCATTGGAGATATGTTTGTAGCCTGTTAGGAGAATTCTTAAGCTAAGATTCGCGAACATCCCTTGCCCTAATTCGTGATAAATTTCAAGAGAATCAGTACTTTTCTACTTAGGTATACTATTCAGGATAAAACCGTATAGAGCCTTTCGTACGATCGATAAGTATTTATGCCTACCAGTACAATAAACATAATTTCCCATTTTTATGCTGTGAATCGGCCTGCATCTATTAAGCCTTCACGGACACACTTATGACTTTACACCCATATACCCAGTCAAACGCCGAATTAGACCTCAGACATGGAAGACAGACTACATGGGTATTTTGAAGGGCCATCTGAACAGATATCTTCAGAACCTCATTAGAAACTAGAAACTATAGATGTGTTAAATCATCGCTGAAAGCAAGCTGAGCGCTACAGTACCATTGCAGGACTGCGTTTGTCACATCTAGATATATATATCGCTGAAACACATATTTGCGCACCTAGGCCCGATTTTGATAAACAAATTTGGCATGTAGCTGCACTTCAATCCATACGTAATATCATCAAGCTCGACTTGTACGTTGTCTATTACTCTCCATTCAAATGGTACAGTGAGAACCATGCAAATGTACGCTCTTAATGGTTCAAGCATCACCTAAAAAATATAGCTATAAAGGTTCTATGTCTACAATCAAGCTATTGCATTTCAAACGTGAAGTGTAACACGTCGCGAATTTGACCTATCCTAGATGTGGGCGGGCGTTCATTATGCATATTCAGAAGCGGAAATAAATATATCTCAATATCACCACAAGCTCCTCGAATACCTAACGTTTCCCCACCCACTGAGGGCATATATTCTGTGAGTAATTCAATTCATTATGTTTTTAATTATACACAGACTGGTGTATGGCTAGCTAGGTTAGGCTAATGGCGTTGGTTGCCCTTCCTCCCTACTAGTAGTTTAACCGTGGTGAGGTGTACATATATTTTGTTTCTTCCGGGGTTAAGCTACAGGTAACATAGTTCTGCCTGAGGCGGCCAACTAAAACCAATTTAAGCAGGCGGTGAACAAGGGCTATTTCCTACCGACGGTATTCTCAGAAACCCTACTAGACCGCCTCCTATATAGACTTAGTTCGTCGCCTTACTGCCCTATAAGGCACCTACGGTTACCTGCGGTTAACCTACCTAGGTTAATCGGTTTTCTACCTTCACCTAACTGGGGTCAGTTAGGGTTCTGGCTAGGGTACGACGGTTAGGTTATGCCAGTCGAATAATACACATACGCAACTTCTACAATGCTCAGGGATTGAATACACAACCCCCTTACTAGTAGAATTTCATACTAGACCAACTGGAGACCCGAAGTGCATTATTATTAGCGTAGCAAAGAAAAATTGAAGCTTATTCTGCAACTCCAGGCTACCGTTACAGTCACCAGTTGGTATTCTCGCCCCGTCGCGGCGATCATCATGGTGGATTCCGCGACCTTCGCTGAGCGACACATACTTCTCCCGAGGCATCTAGCTCTGCATGGCCTCCAATTAGTTCGGTATACAGGCGGGGAGTAGGACAAAAAGCGCGAAAGACAGGTTAAATGCCAGCAAATATCCCTCCCTATCTCAGGGGCCGTTACTTCATGCATTGACCCATCGTACATTCTTAATTTGACTGTACAATCTATACAGCCAGTTGTAAGTACCAGGGTCACAAAGATGACGGGCCTTGACATGGAATCCATCTTCGCGAAAATTAAAGAGGAGTATGCCAGAACAGACGATGTGGGCAAACGGCAGATTCAGGGCCATATCCGCGAGCTTCAGGTCGGCTTTTACTCGGACTGGGATGTGGTCATGCGATTGAGCAGTGGAGTAGGTCTCCCCATATTTGAAACCCTAGCTATGAATGGGAATGGGAAGATTGATCATCCTGTAGCCCCTACAAGTCGCTCTCGCGAAGGTCGGCATTGATCTGGGCATCTTCCGCGACCTCAAGGAGAGCAAGACGCCGATAACGCTGGCGGAATTTGTTAAGAAGACAGGAGCTTCTCCTAGACTCCTTGGTTAAATCCCTATCTACCTTGTAAGTGAGTTGCATTCTAACACAGAATAGGTCGCATCCTACGGACCCAGGCCGCGTTTGGCTTGATCAAGGAGACAGGGCCCCAAGAGTATACCTCGAGTGCGTTTACAGATGTGTTCGCGAAGGTGGATGCCGCAGGTGCGGTGGCGCAACTGTATGATCTGATCCTAATCGGCAGTTAACGTAGTCTCTACTAATGCCGAGTTCTCCGTTTAGATTCGACATCTCGGGTCCTTGTACCCAGATATTGCCTGACTTCCTGGCCGAGAGAGATTACCGAGATATCACCTCTAACAAAGACTGTGTCTTTCAAAAGGCCTTCAACAGTGACCTAACCATGTTTGAGTGGATGCCACAGCACCCCAAGCACATGGAATCGCTGGGTCATTTGATGGCTCTGGAGCGTCCCGTTTCCTGGGTCGACCACTTCCCTGTTCTTGAGAAGCTGGGAGATTTCCCAGGTCCCGACAAGGTATTAATGGTTGATATCGGTGGAGGCTTTGGCCAGCAATCGAAAGCCCTGCGCGCCAAATTTCCCAATCTTCCTGGTCGCGTTATCGTTCAGGATATTCCTCAAACTCTGGCCAACGCGCAGCCAGCGGCAGGGGTCGAGTTCATGGAGCATAGCTTCTTCGAACCACAGCCTATTCAGAATGCCAAGTTTTACTATTTGCGTCATGTCTTCCATGATTGGCCAGATGAACAATGCGTTCAGATCTTGAAGCAGATCATCCCGGCGATGGGACCGGACTCGCAGATTTTGATTGACGAGATGGTGATCCCCAGTACCGGAGTGCCTTGGCAAGCGGCATTTACAGATCTGCTTATGATGAACTCGCTTGGAGGAGTGGAGCGCACACGCGCCGAATGGGACAATTTGCTAGAGCAGGCGGGTCTGGAAATTATTCAGTCAAAGGTTTACGACAGTAAAGATCAGTCCATCTTGGTTGCTGTACCTAAAAGGCCCTAAGGACTTCCCTACACTAGCCAAATTGGTAAATACATTTCATAGGGCTTTCCTTTCGCATAGTGTACCGCTGGTATTGTAAACGTTGGACAGGCAGGCGTGGTAAGCTCACTATAAAGCTGCCTTTCCTCCCTCCTCGGTCTGCATCTCCTTCCCTTCGCTGTCTTGTAGCAATATGGTCACATACGCCCTTCTTGGCGCCACTGGGGCAACTGGCTCCAGCATTCTACGTCATCTTCTTCAAAAACCACCGGATTCTCTTCGCATTCAAATCCTCGTTAGGTCAAAAGCCAAATTGCTACAAGCGTTCCCAGATCTGGAGATGAGAAGAAACCCACAAGTCCATGTTATACAAGGAACGTCTACAGACTCTGATGCTTTGAGTGAGTGCCTGGGGAATGCTAGTATTGCATTCATGTGTGTGGCGCAGAATGGGAGCCCAATTGGCACCACATTGTGCCAGGATACTGGTCATGCCATCATATCCGCGCTCCAGCGACAACAGCAGGCCCAGGGAGCAAACTACCAGCCATGCACAATCGTTCAACTTCGTTCAGCCTCGTTGAACCCTGCACTGGCGGCCCAGGTACCGGCCTTCGTTCATCGAATTGTCAGCTTCTGCCTATTTGCAAACTACGCGGATATCAAGCAAGCGTGCCAATACTATAGTGAAGCACAGAAGCAGGGGACATTGGAATACATTCTCGTGGACCCTCCTACGCTTCATGATGCGAATGGAACACAGAAAACCGGCTATAGTCTAATCTCTACGGAGTCCCAAGCTATTGCCCTCAGCTACGCTGACTTAGGAGCTGCGATGTGTGAGATTGCCTATCGACACAACGAGTTCCACGGGCGCGCAGTGGGTGTAACCGCCACTGGTCATGTCCATCAAACCTGGGGAGTCCTACTGCGTCATCTATTGGAAGGTGGATCGTCTCGTTTGATAGAGAAAATAACGAAGGAAACGGTGGTTGTCGGAATGATGTGCGGTATTCTGGTGGTATGGGCGTGTCTGACGTGATCATTGTATGTCAAACTAGGCGAATATCATTTTCGCTGCCATGAAGGCTTCATGTTATGTCCATTGTTTTATTGAAAACCATGTTGCTTCGCTCGCCGAGAGCGTGCAAACCCATTATAAAATCCACTGTACTTGCATCCTTCCTGCACGTAAAGGTGAATGTTGACAGAGAAATTAGAATGTTTATACCATGATGATTACTGTACTTCAAGCTACCGCCGTGGTCATGGGCTCGTTCATGTCCGGTACCTCTCCTGTCCATATTTCGATTATGTCCAAAGTTTGACCCATCCAGGAGCCATGATGAGCGTCTATGGGCTAGCGATGCCTGCCTTCTTGCAAACCATTACTCAATCAGGTCCGCTTATTGGCTACCAAAGACGCCTCTATCAAATTGGAACTACGAAAGGCCGAGTGTTAGGCCTCACTACAACCTTTCTCTACGCTTCAGTGTCTGTTCACCAATACCTCAGTGGTGAACCTTGGCGTCTGTGTGCTGCTGCTGGTCTCACTACCATCGGCTTGGTTCCATTTACGGAAATTGTGATGGCCCCAACTAACAATGCGCTGGCTCGCCTAGAGTCTGCAACCAACAAGGGGATGGTAGTTTCCTGGGAGGAGACGGAGCAGCTGGTGCGAAGATGGGACCGATTCAATGCAGTGCGAGCACTCTTTCCGTTGGCAGGGGCAATGTTGGGTTCGCTGGGAGTGTTACAGCTAGTCAAGTTATAATGTACTATGTGAAAGGGTCGTGGTAGGATTTATGCACGTCACCACTGGACAACAACTTGTGGTTCTCCTTGCCATAGAATATAACTCTTCATGACAAATAGCATTACCGTAGTATGTTTACTGGCCGTCGATATGATTACCAGATAACATAATCACATAGATGGAAGTTGTGTATCCAATATACCATGTCCGAGTACCTGCCGTTCGCTGTCCGAGGAATAACTTCAATAGTGTACTTTAACCCTTCATGTCTCAAACTAGGATTGAGCAGGGCCCAAACCACAGCAGCCATGTATTTTCTCTCGCTATCAGTCTTAGCTCTTGTCACGCTGGTGAGCTACGTGCTCTTCCATCTGGGGTACAACCTTTTTCTCCATCCGCTCCGTGGATATCCTGGTCCACTGCTATGGCGAGCCAGCTCCCTGCCCTGGAAGATCGCACTACTCCGCGGTACGATGCACCATGACCTAATGCGCTATCATCAGAAGTACGGCGATACGGTCCGGATTAAACCCGATGAGATTAGCTACGCAAATGCTGAAGCCTGGCGCGATATCCACGCTCATGTGCCAGGACGACCGGAGTTCCTCAAGGACCCCGTACGCCTCCCATTAGCACCCAACGGAGTCATGAGTATTCTCGTCTCCGATACGCGGAACCATGCGCGGTTCCGTAGTCTGTTCGGCCATGCATTCAGCGACAAGGGTCTTCGCACCCAGGAGTCTACCATTCTGCAGTACGCCGACTTGCTGGTTGAGGTCCTGCGAGAGGTGGCCGACACGGGTCGTTCTGCGGAGATGGTGTACTACTTCAATATGGCCATCTTTGACTCCATCGGAGCTCTGTCCTTCGGTGAATCCTTCGACAGTCTGAAGAGCCGACAGCTGCACCCATGGGTAGACGCTATTCATAAGAATCTCAAGAGTGTGGCCATCTCACACGTTTTGCGCAGTATGGGCATCGAATTCCTCACTCCATACGTGCTGCCTAAGGAGCTCCGGGGTAAACGCCAGGAAAATTACAGCTACGCCGTTGAGAAGCTCAACAAGCGGATGAGAATGGAAGGTGACCAAGGGGATTTCTGGGATAAGGTTCTAGTCAAGAGTGCCGACGATAATCAGCGGGGAGATGGCATGAGCGCTGGCGAGATGCTCAATAACGCTGCCGTCATGGTCGTCGCAGGGTCAGAGACCACTGCCTCGGCGCTCAGCGGCTCGATGTATCTGCTGTGTTTGTCGGGCAAGATCGAGAAAGCCACCGCCGAGATCAGGAAGAGTTTTGCCTCCCCGGAGGAGATTGACTTGATCTCTGTCTCGCATCTACCGTACCTTACTGCCGTCATCGACGAGACGCTGCGCATGTATCCAGCCGTGCCCGGTCAACCCCCACGCGTGGTCCCTGCTGGCGGAGCAACAGTCTGTGGCAAATTTGTTCCCGAAGAGGTATTCCACCTCAAATGAACCGTTGAGATCATGAAATGCTAATGATATCCCCTAGACTAGGGTTGGTGTTAGTCATCTCGGCGCCTACTTTGCCGACTACAACTTTACTCACGCCGACAAGTTCATCCCCGAGCGACATCTTCAGAAAACGGAGGAACCGTTCAAGTACGACAACTATGGCGCCTACCAGCCTGGTCTGTTGGCATACGTAACTGTATTGGGCGGAATCTGGCCTACGCGGAGGTTCGCCTGACGCTTGCCAAGATCCTGTGGCATTTCGACTTCACTCTAGATGTGGACAAGACTGGCAACTTCCTCGATCAGAAGATCTGGTCTATCTGGGCGAAACGAGAGCTTTACATGACGCTTAAGTCGAGGGATACTTCTTGTTCTTGGCCGAGTACTTCCAGCAGCCCACAGTGAACGGGGGGTAGTTTTCCAGGCCACTCTGGGGCAGACGTCGTACGATGAGATACATGATGAAGCCAACTGAATGTAAATGACTGAAGTAGAATACACAATGGCTTATTCGCATATATGCACCATGTAGAATGTAGTAGGAAGGCTTCTCTCTGGTCACTTAGTAACATGGCGTGTTGAAACTAGAAAGTCTCCTCGATACTCGGCATTCTAGAGAGTGCTGATAGCATTGGTACTTTCAGAAGCTCAGTGCACACCGGGCCCTTGCAGCCTCAGCGTCGGAATCGGCCACTGCGAGTGATAAATGCCCGATGCTTCTCGCTCTTCGTCCTACTCGCAGCCCGGATAACAATCGAGAGCATCAATTTATGAGCATGAACCCCCTGATGCAACGGCGCTTTCTTCTGCCAATTGCTCAATAAGCTAACTGACCATCTTACCAACATGGGCGTCGACGGATGGCTTTCAGACGGCCATTTTCGACTATTGATATTGCTGATTGTTTGTGATCGTCGTTCCCTTCAGGGAGATAGGACTGACAAAGGCAGGTGCTAACGCCTCCCTCTCTCGCTGTCTACCGACTCTGGATTCATCCTCTACGATCATACCCAGGCCCTCGATGGTGGGCCATCTGGCGTGGCCCCTACATCCTCAGTAACACCCGAGGCAGCCTTGTCCGCGATCTCCAGCGGCTACACCAACAATTCGGGCCCGTCGTCCGAATCGCGCCGAATGAGCTATCTTTCATAGCCCCCGAGGCGGCCGCTCCGATCTACACGAGCAATCCGGAGTTTTCCAAGGATCCGATGCATCTTCCGCCATTCCATAATGGGACCCCAGGCATCCTGGCCGCCGACCATGCCCACCACCGCCGTTATCGACGGCTGTTGGCCTTTTCATTCTCTGACAAAGGTCTGAGGCAGCAACGCGGTCTTATCGAACGCAGCGTTAACCTGCTAATCACGCAATTCCATGAGAACTGTGGCCAGGGACCTCTGGACCTGACGCTGTGGTTCAACTGGGCTACCTTCGACATTATCGGCGATCTCGCTTTTGGAGACTCGTTCGGCTGCCTCGACAACGTCCAGACACATCCGTGGATTGCATCCATTCAAGGCAATGTCAAGTTGATTCCCATTCTGAATGGTCTGCGTCGCTACCGACTTGATGGTCTTCTGCGGCTTCTGGGATCCCGCAAACTGTTAGAACAGAGACGCCGGAACGCACAGTTCACGACCGACCAAGTCGACCGTCGCCTTCAAAACTCCAGCACCCCGCGAGGAGATATTTGGGATGCTGTGCTGGCCCAGAAGCTTGACGGGGAACCGCCCATGTCGCGGGCAGAAATGATCAGTAATGCGAGTGCCATCGTGCTGGCAGGTAGCGAGACGTCGGCCACCCTGTTAAGTGGCTGCACTTGGCTGTTGTTAAAGAACCCGGAGCATCTGCACCAGCTTACGTCTCGCATACGATCAGAGTTCTCTCACGCATCGGAGATTGACTCCCAGAGTGTCTCGCGTGTCGAGGGACTGCAGGCAGTCCTGGAGGAATCGCTGCGTCTGTATCCACCGGTGCCCATGCAAAGTAACCGCATCGTGCCGTCGACAGGGGCTCATATCGCAGGAGGATGGGTACCCGGGGGGGTAAGTCTTCTTGCGTTCCTTTACAAATCCTACCTATATTTCGGTCGCTAATATGAAGCTTTTTACGTCTACAACAGACATCGGTCGGTCTACAACAATTTGTCGCCTGTAGGTCACCCAGCAACTTCCATCGTCCCGACGAGTTCCTGCCTGAGCGTTGGCAAGGCCAGGGCGAATTTGCCCATGATCGCCGCGAGGTATCGCAGCCGTTCAGCATCGGACCGCGGAATTGCATTGGGCGACAGCTAGCCTACGTGGAGATGCGGTTAATCCTGGTCAAGCTTCTGTGGCATTTCGATCTACGGTTAGATACTACGCGTATGAAGGGTACAGACTGGTTGGCCGAGCAGGGCATTTGGATTCTCTGGGACAAGAAACCGTTGTGGGTTACGCTGGAACCTCGCGACAAGTAGTAGATGAACCTAGTATCTTTAGAGATGCCTTCATAGAGTCTCCCATAATTCACGCACACACTCAATCAATGCACATGCCCCTCCCCGTGCTGCACTACAGAGTCTGGCTCGGATCGCGAAAACCATCGATTTCGGACAGTGAAGCGGCCATCTCAAGCCCTCTGGATACACTCAAGTGGCTCGGCGCTGCACTTTCATTTCTCTATTACCACACGAATGTAGAGCGGCAACCTCATATTCAATCCAACAGTCCCGAAAGAGCAGTGCCAATCAACGCCACGATGGGCGCATAGCTCCAATGCCCCCATTCCCCGTGTCCCCACGACCAGCAAATCGCGCCGTCTGCAAAGGCCACCGCACTGAACGCCAACAACGTCCATCCGAGTGACTTGGGTGTGCCGAATATCGAGGCCACGTACACCGACAGCCCGATGTAAATATCCCGGACTCCGTACACGTACATCAGACTGTCCACGAGCTGTCGGTCCGCCGTTGCTGTGGGCGGTGTCCATTCGAAGAAGGTAAGGGCATGATCGGGGCGTATGAGGCGTTGATGCCAAAACCGAGGATGATGGTGCCAAAGGCGTTGCCTGCCAGACGCAGGGCTGTATTTTCCGAGAGGGGCATTTGAGGAGGTCAGAAAGTCGGCCCAATCGCAGTCCAATCTAATTCAGGGACGGGGAAGGGAAAATGTGGCTGTTATTCAAACGAAATGGGGGATAGCTTTGGTTGAGAACTGGAGATAGACAACAATGATATGATAACACAGCAACCTTCCTCCACAGCGGTGAATCAGTCTTTTCGCTCTCCGAACAAGAGATCCCTGTCTTCGATAACGTAATCCACAAGCCACAGACCAGATCTCTCTCTTGTGGCTTGCTTTGCATGACCCGCCTTGGCTAGGGTCAAGAATTGTACAGGACGACCGTGAATTTTTACTTGGTCTCTGACCAGGGCATCATATTCCTAAAATCTGTAGACCCCACAAAAGCATGGGTTGCTCCTACAGCCGGGCAGGGACAGGTAAAGTGCGACACGCATGCTACAGGATGATTGAATGGAAGCTATAGCCAGTTTCAGCATCGTTCCTTGACACGGCATGGAAACCCATCGGCAGGGTGGGCGCCCCCAGCACCTCTCTCCGCCTGGTAGGCACGATGCCCATTTACTTCTCTGGCCGTCGTGGCCGGGTGAATGCTGTCCCACTCATCGTATGCTGGCGTAATATCGAACTGACGGATAGTCATGGCCAGCGCAATCCGAAGCTCCAGCATCGCCAATGTCTGGCCAATGCAGCTCCGTGGCCCAAATTCAAATGCTCTCCAGGCACCTTTAACCGGATATAAGGGATCTTCGGGCCCCACCAGCCATCGCTCCGGAATGAAGCTCTCCACCTGCTGCCAGTGGTCACTGTTATGGTGGAGAGCCACCGTGAGCGTCCAGACGTTGCATCCCACCGTGGGATATCGTTGCCCATCTTCCCCAATGATTTCGGCGTCAGGTCGGCCCTCCCGCATCGACGCTGATGGAGGGAACAACCGCAACGTTTCTTTAATCACGGCAGTTGTGTAGGTAAGCTTGTTCAGCAATTGGACATCTTCCTTGATGCGGCCCTGAGCATCCGCTGGATCCCCACCCAGCACATCTTCATGTTCAGCACGGATCCTCGCCAGGACCTCGGGGTGCTGAGCGAGTAGGTAGTAGGTGTATATGAGAGTGCTACTTGTGGTGTTGCGGCCGGCGAAAAGAAAAACACGCAGTTGAGGAGCCACCAGCCGCTTGAATTCCGCCAGTGAACGAGTGCTGCTGCTGCTAGACTGTTCTTTGAGATATTCTCGTAGAGCCAGCGAAATCACAGATTTGGAGGGACGATCTGGTGGAGTGCGGTAGGCACGGTCCACTTCACTGTCAATAATTCGGTCCATAACCTTGTTATTATACCATAGCACCAAAGGCCGAATGGTCAAATAACGCTTGACAGGGTTAAACGTAGTACCAAACGAAGTCCAATCGATCTGTCGCTGCAGGGCCGTGGCGAGTGGGTGATCCTTGATTTGGTGGTGCAGTTGAGTGTCCCTGCTCGTCTCGTTACTAATTGAATCTCCTCGATAATGCAATATGTTACATAGGAGTCCACATACAGCACGACCGAGCAAATGGTATCCACCGTTAATCGGGTGGTGAGCGACTCGAGAGGAAAAACCTCAGCTTGTTGCGCTTTTTTGCGCAATTGAGTGCAGAAGGTGGCCACCTCATCGGCGATATTTGGCGCCAGGCCAATAATGTAGGCAGGATTAAATCCTGGATTGAACAGCGCCCGCCACTTCTTCCACGTCTCGCCATGCATGCTCATCATGCTGGGTCCCCCGGTCACTGTCTCCAGGGGCCGACGCAGGATGGCCGGCTTCGTCAGATTCAACTTCTGGATTTGGCTGGCTGCCGAGGGAGCCGAAACGATCATCCAAGTCCCGCTAAAGGGCCACATATTAATGTAGAAGATGCCGGACGGGAATTGCTGGGAGATCTTCAGCATGATGCTATGAAGCGTCGCGTCCGACGGCATCCCTTGGATGGTTTTTTTAAGGGTCCCGAAGTGTCCAGCCAGAAGCTTGAACTCTGGCATAGGCTATGCATTGTCAGCTCCAGGGCCTCTCCTAATCTTTCCGTATGATACAGGTCGAGGGAGAATACCAGGTTCCCTTTTTGCAGCTTCCATACTTCCTGGCGAGCCTGGTAGAACGCTGTCAGGAAACGGGTGAAAGCAAGCACGCCCAGAGCTATGAGGAGCGAAAGGTACATGATACGATTTCGCTTCCAGTGTATAGTGAATGCGGTCGATGAGGATCAGGTAATTAGAGGAATAAGATCGATTGAGGTTATGTCGCTAGTTTTTCCAGTTCGGGGACCGAGGGCTTTTTTGTCCCCCGACTGCATGCCTGCCAACATAAGTATATTCCACACCTTTGCTCTATCCAGCCTTGTCGAACCAATCTAACACACATGTTTGATTTCCCTCCTATTGCCTCGCTGAATTTCTCTCCGTTATGTGGAACGACGGCTTCACCCTTGTTGTTTTCGTGACTCGCAAGCCAGATCTTTCCCCCGATGCCTTCCAGGATTACTGGGAGAACCACCATGTGCCATTACTTCGACGCCTGGGCGGATCCAAATTTCCACGCAGTCATATTCGACATTATGTGAAACGTGATGGTCAAGCCCCGGGCTTCCCCGCTGATGTACTGGTGGGGGAGCCATCCGATTTTACCTATGACGGTTTTGCTATTATCAACTACGAGAGCGAAGCCGCATTTCAAGAATTTCTCCCCGTTATGTCGACGCCCGAGGTGTCAGAGGACGAGCATAAATTCACAGATCCGTCCAAAATGAGAGCCGTGGTGCTTGGTGAAGTGAGGAAGACGACGGGATGAACTGTGAATTGTCTACTCTCACAAAGGCCGCTTTGGATATATCAAGTTAGGATTGGTACAATGTAAAAGGTTCTCAGGCATGGATGCAAAGAGTTTGGCGCTATTACTTTGTAACATTAGAACTTATATTAAGTTGTGGTTCACCAAGCAAATCTGATCTGATACGTCGTCTAGCTCTCTAGAAAATGAAGGAATACACCCCAGCAACGAGCATCTCCTGGTAAAGATTTATCGAAAAGCGCCGCCATCCACCCCAATGATCTTGCCACTTACCCATTCGGCTGCATCAGATGCCAGGAAGCTAACTACCCGGGCGACGTCCACGGGCCTGCCCACGCGGTTCAACGGAGAGAGCCAAGCAGCACACTACATTAGATCTCGTTAATTAGGAACCCAGCAAGACGCAGTTTATGGGAGAAGGCTTACCTCATCTACCTGCTCATCCGTGAAAGTCTCACCATTTGGGATATACTCCCGCGACACAGCCAAAAACATATCCGTCTTAATGGCTCCGGGAGCCACGGCATTCACGGTGATCTTCTTGTCTCCGCAGTCAATGGCCATGCAGCGAACAAAGGTGTCAATAGCTCCCTTGGATCCCGAGTATACAGCATGCTTGGGTACCCCCTTGACGCAAGCGGTGTTCGAGCTGGTCAGGATAATTCGACCTCCTTCACGCATATGACGATAGGCCTCCCGCGCCACGAAGAACTGGCCACGGGTGTTAACCCGGAAGACCCGGTCAAACTCCTAACGTTTTCATTAGTATATGCGGTACTTAAGTGCGTTATCTGTGGTTCATACCTCCGGGGTCACATCTTTAAGGTGGCCGAACGATACAACTCCAGCGTTCGAGGACACAATATCCAGGTAGCCAAAATGGCGCACCGTCTCCGCCATTAACTTTTCTGTCGCCTCAGGATCCCCAACATCGGCCTGAATTGCGATAGCGTCGGTACCATTGGCCTTGATCTGTTCAACCACCTTCTCCGCGGCCTCACGGGAGTGGGCGTAGTTAACCACGACTTTAGCTCCGCGCTCACCAAGGGCGACGGCGATGGCTGCACCAATGCCGCGGCCGGCACCGGTGACCAAGGCCACTTTGCCATCTAAACGGTGGTTGTCCGACATGCTGAGGATCTTGTGTAAGGTAGAGACTCTGCGGAGGCAAGACAATGTGTAGTTCTGTGAAAACACCGACACACCAGACTGCTCACGTAGTATATATATAGCAAGTTATGAATGGCTAGCCACCCAACAGCTCTGTTCTCGGAGACCGAGAGGTGTGAAGATTAGTACCTCGTCGGGCGGCGAGTGCAAAGCCTCTGTAGCAATACGCTTTGTGTATGCGAGGCTGAAAACCTAGGAAACTGAGAATAGGATATGGCCAATCACACCAAAATACAGAATAACGAGAGGACAACCGCCGCTGGCGTTGAGGTATGTCCCTGAGATATTGGTCTACGTCTGCCTCAATCAAACCAAAATATCTCACGGGTTGTCTAGAGAACCTTTCGTTGATTCTAGCCTTGAGTGAAGTCTGTATATGTCTCCTAAATGTTGAAGAAAATACGCTTAACATGGGTGTTTAATCAGAAGGGATATTCTCTCTGGTCTCATCTAGAAATGAATTCAACAAATATTTCTCTTGTTTGTTTGATCGGTCTCAAGTTTGCCTTCTAATGGTTCGTGCCTCTATTTCACAGCCGGTGTATTTACGTCGCGTAATAGGTGCATTTGACCAAGCAAAGATTCTCACGCTTATAATATGTTGGAAAAACTAGTTGATCCTTTGCTGAAGGACTAACGAGACAAGGACAAGTAAACAAAAAGAACACGATTCCTCCTGTCGAAGAGGCATCCTGGCCGGAAAGGGCGATCAGCCATACAGCAAAGTAGCCCAGATCCAGCTTGCAACGCTCTCCAAGAGAAGTATTCCGCCACCACCAGCCTCACTTTGAGGCGGATCCAAAGTACTTTGCTCCTTGTTGAGGTCCGATCGGCTAATAGAGCACATCTAGTCAAAAGCTATCACACTGCGAGGGACACAATGATACTACTCACCTGTTGCTTGGGCACGGTTTCCAGCCTAGTGTTGCATGACAGCTGCCATATATCCTTGCTCGTCATGTTCACACGGTATCTCTGCGTCGGCGTTTCGAACAAGAAGTTCATGGGGAATCCGACGTCAAAGGGTTCCGCATCATCGATTTCATGGATTTCCTCCTCGCTCAGTACCAAGCGGAGAGCCTCAATGTTATCCTTGAGATGCTCCACCTTGCGACCCCCGATGACTGGGAACACATAGGGGGCCTTGTGCATGACGTAGGCTTGAGCGATACTAGTAGCCTTGGTGTTCTTCCGTTGCGCCATCTGCTCTAGTTTCTCTCCGAGTCGCCGGTGCTTCTCATCCTGAGGATCCATCTTGCGACCCTCGCGAGCAAAGTCCTCAGCGCTACGGAACTGACCACGGCCCAGTACACCCCATGGTGCGACGCCCATGCCCTCAGACTCACACATGGGCAGAATATCCCGCTCGAAGTCGCGGAAAGCGCACGACCAATGGCCTTGATAGACGCTGAACGGCGTAAGTCCGTTGGCTCGAGCAACTGTAGCAGTCATTAACTCCACCCATCAACTACATCTTATAATGCAGATGCACGTACATGCGTTACATTTGACCACGAGCCAGGCTGGGGTATCGCTGACCCCCAGATACAGAACCTTGCCATTTGCCACCAGGTGATTGAGACTTCGCATCACTTCCTCAACACTTGTGGTAAAGTCCCACATGTGCACGTACAATAGGTCGATATAGTCAGTCTGGAGCTTTTCCAAACTGGCCTTAACTGACAGACGCAGACTTTTGGCATGGTTACCCTGAAAGTTTGACTTGATCTTCTGCGGGCCGAACATCGTGTAGCTCATAGTATACTTGGTTGATAACACGATCTCATCGCGATTCTGCCGCTGTGTCATCCATTCACCCACCCATCTTTCGCTATCGCCTCCCTGATAGAAGTTGGCCACGTCGATAAAGTTCCCACCGCTCTCGTAGAAGGTGTCCAGCATGTTGAAACTGGCCGCCTGGTCACACTCACCCATAACCCCTTTCCAGCCATTGCCGAAGCTCATCGTTCCCAGGCATAAGGGCGACACACGAACACCGGCGCTAGGTGAGAGAATCCGATGGTACCCTAGCGGGGTGGGAGGCTCTGGGGCAGCAGGGAGGACCATGATTGCTGTTCTTGTAGTATGTGGTGACTATAGAGGCCAGAAGGGGTGTGTAGGAAATGATAAAAGTGCCACCAGCTAGAGTTTTTATTCACGGTTTATAATGGATGAAGTCCAAGTCTCCAGAATGCCTTACAACCTGATCGCTTTCCGAAAGACCGGCCGTCAAAGCAGGTCGATATCTGACCCATTCGCAGGGTATGCACGCTGGGTGTTACGACGATTCTTGTTGCCATAATATCAGATCAATTGTTATTTGTTTCTCTCGCATATCAATATGAGTATGTACGCTACTACGACATCCATCGTACTGCCTTAGCTACTGCCTCCAAAAAAGCCTTCTGGTGCTCCCCAAGAGATTGAAAAGGAAACATGAACGAGCAATGCGGATATCCTGGATAAGCATCGTACATAACCGGTACCTTAGCAGTGTCCAATGCCCCCTTCATCAACCTGGCATCATCTCGTAGCGTGTCCAACCCCAACTCGGCAATATAAACCTTTGGCAGAGCAAGCAACCTCGGATGCAGAAGGCAGGAGGTGTAGACGTCGTCCACCGGCGCGTTGTAACAATCGAAAAACACCTGCATGGCAGCCCGCGAGTTCACCGTCAACTCCGCATTCTCCTCATACGCCGTGTACTGCTCCTTCAAATGGTCGGGTACTGCATCCGGGTGCACGGTGATGGGCGCCAACGCCACCACCCCGCCGACCTTACCCGCCATGTCTTGGTCGATCAGTCGCAGTGCCGTGCCAAAGGCCAGATTCCCGCCGGCGGACGTGCCCATCAAGACGAGTGGATGGTTCCCATAGCGCGATAGAGCCCAGAGAGCAGCCCTCACGCCGTCATTCAGCGCGCCAGGATAGCGAGTCTCAGGAGCCTTGCGGTATTCCACGCTGACCAGGCGCATCTGGCATTGGCGGCTGATAATGCGACAGAAACCATCTTCTTCCTTGACTCCTCCCATTACCCAACCTCCCCCATGAAAGTAGAGGCCCACTGGTCCCTGGCCCGTCGCGTTAGGGGGGGTGTAGCAACGCAGCCACAGTCCATCCAGCTGGACATCCTCGGTCGTCACGCTCTCATCGGGAGGAGGAAACCCGTATCGTGTAGCTAATGTACCAGCCAGCTGTCCCCAGCCGGTCAAAACGCTCTTTAAATCCTTCCCTGGGAGACATGGGGTTTGCCCTAAATCCTCGACGAACTACAGTCACCGTTAGTCCCATCGATATGCCCTCTGCTGTCAACCGAAGCGTTACCTGCTGCCACGGAGCGGCAAAAGGGGTCTCCATCGCGGTATGGCCGTGTATCTACAGCGATATTATCATGGTGCTTGTGAAGCCGCCCTGCATCGGTACACGTATATAACTAACATCAAAGTCGGACAGCGAATTGTCGCTTTCCGAGTTCTATAACACGTCCGTTCCGTCACAGTGTCAGTATAGATTGTCCTCCAAAGCACATCTCTTGTAGTAAAATCCCCAAATTCGCAGCAGAGAGTATTATACAACATGCCTGTCTACCATATCGGTACGTACGAATAAGTCTCGGAGTAAAAGGGATCTCCACTAACTATCCGTTATCGCCGCCCCAGCCCTGTTCAAGCTCAAATCCGATGCCGATCCCATTAAAGTAGAGCAATGGAAGCAAGAGGCCCATGCGATGGTTGGCCAAGTGCCAGGTGAGTTGGCATCGCCCCAGTTTGCGATGAGTTGCAAATTTACTCATAGGCCGGTGCTCAGGACTGTTAGACTTGCGGGCCGATTCACCGACGGAGTTCACGGCTCCCTTGGCGAAGGGGTTCGACATGGCAGCTGTCGTACTGCTAGACTATTTAGAGAGCTTAGCTACATTCTTTACGCACCCGAGTCACCATAAGTGAGTCTGAAGTTACAAAGTACCGGGCAAGGAGAACTGACGTGGACAGGGTGAATATTCTCTATCAAGAAGTGTGCGATCATAAAAGTACGATTGCGTATGATCTTGAGTTTTAGGAAATAACTGTTGTATCCACGAGACATGGTTGTCTGGACATAACGGCTTCTTCAAGATAGAATACCAATGGTAGACCACACTCAAGCATCAAAACCTGCTTCCCGTCGGCGCTGCATAATTGGTCGTAGTTGATCGCCTCCCCAACCATCCTCGAGGTCATCCTTAAGGTCAAAGACTCCCTCGGGCTGGATAGCGAGTGCCCGACCTACCAAGGGTCATTAGCTTTGAAGCAATAGATATACCAGATTCAGGAATTCAATCGGACGTACCGTGGAGCATCGGGTTAGCAGCGCAAGCATTGGCTGCCTCCACGCAAGCGTCGATGCTCGCAAACGTCAAACGCTGCGCCATATCGATTCCTCGAGCAGCCATAGCCCTCTTCATAGGCGCGATTAGCGGTGTGTCGATGAACCAAGGGGCAAGAAGGTTACAGCGCACTCCCAGCTCCTGCGTGCGAGCGCGAGTGCTGCGAAACAGACCCCGGACACCAAACTTGCTGGCGGGATAGGTTGAGGCCTTGGGGCTGTCCATGTACGATCCGATGGAACCCATGAGCAGCAGTGACTTGTCGGGCGACAAATTGGTGCCTTCGTTTGTCGGGGACAGGCGCAGGTAAAACAGAGCCAGCCACGAGGTGTAGTAGACGCCGATCAAGTTCACCTGGATGTTGCGGATATCAGGGGGGGATGGATTCACGTCTAGACGAGGCTCACCGGCGGCCAAGACGTGGTCAACCTGGTTGCCGCCTGCAAAAGAGACACCTGCAAAGGCAGCCACAATGTCAAGGGCCTTCGAAGGGGTGAACTGAATTGCTTCTTTGAAGGCCGTTATCTGACTCTCCCAGGAGGTCACATCACAACAGACGTAGTGAACATGTCCGCCTACTAGGTCCAGGAGGATGTTCTGCCCCGTCTCTAGAGGTTGGATGTCAGCAATAGTAACATACATACCGGCTGCTGCCCATGCTCGCGCCGTGGCCAACCCGATGCCTGAAGCACCACCAGTGATAAGGGCCCCTTTGCCCCGTAGAGTCCCCAAGTCAACAGTCGTATCCAGAACTTCCATTGCGTGGCTTAGGTAGTTGTTGCCTTCAATGTCATATTCTCTCTCACTATGCCCTTATATGTATAAACTGGCGTGATATAGTCTCCCGGGTACCGGGTCTCGGAGTGCGAAAGGGTGGACGAAGCAACGACGAAATAGTTCTCAGTATTAGATCTTCCTATTAGCAGAGCAAGATCAAATCTATGTCCCTGGATTATTTCCTGGCTCCTCTATAAGCAACTCCCCGATCATTATTTACGCGTCAGCATCAAACCTGGTAACAAGCGCGCCAACGAGCTCCAAGTGAGCGAACACGAAATGAGATTACTCACACCTAGAACTCCACTCAAAGCCCCTTGCAACGCAACGCCCCGGTCACCATCGTATCCAGGCTATGATTAAAGCTGGGCAGAATTATTTATTTT
>NW_015378090.1:0-143825 GCF_001204775.2 Aspergillus nomiae NRRL 13137
AGCCTGGCCCTGCCCAATCTTTTCAGTATTAGTGTAATGTGGATATAAAAGCTTGATGCACGAGCTTTAATCCTCTTATCGTGTCTCTTTAGTTGCCATCCAGTTATCCAAAGATGGGATTAGAAAGCTCAATCATGATTGGCCGGACTGCGGTCAGCTGACCAAACTCACCCGAACTCAACCGAGACTTCGCTTAGTGAAGAGGCAAGATATGAATCGTTAATCAACGAGGACTGTCACCCCAGACTCAGATCTGATGCTCTCTAGACAGGAGCCTGAGACTGTCTGTTAAACAGTACTTATCGTGTCGGAACCATGCGACCACAAATGCGACAGACTCAGAGGGTCCCTCGGTCATGTATACAATGCACCCGTAGGAAAGTGAAATGCTCAAAGAGAATACCGTGTGACAAATGCATTGAACGAGGGGAGTCGGCTGCCTGTATGCGAGAGGTTGTTAAGGTTGCCGGGAAAGTCACGGTGTGAGATCCCCCAATGCAATATTCTCGAGTCTTGGTCAAATAAGAATATATATTTTGGTCTAATGGGTCTAATCTCTTACGACAGTGCAGTGGACGAAGATGTGTCAGACGATAGTACCTCTGGCACCACGTCGAGGCTCCTAGAGGAGAACATAAGCCTTAAAATGCGAATAAAGCAGCTGGAGGCCGTTCTCTCCCGACCGGAAATGCTAAAAGTGGAGGCAAATATCCCCCGACGTACAGCAGCCGTAGAGGACTTTCAGTCCCCAGAGAGTATCTTAAGCGAGTTTCAGCGCTTGCCATTTCAGCTATCAGTCGAGCCAGGCCAAAGCCATGCTGATAGTACTCGCCCGTGGGACGATCATGTAATGCTTTGTCTGCCCGCCCGCCACTGGAGCGAGGTAATCGTCAAGTTCTCTCTAAGAGAGCTGGGATGGGTTCATTGTGCCCTAGATTCATCGGTTTTTATACGAGAACATGATGCTTTCTGGGATAGCTTGATCGCAAACGAAGGGAATAGTCTCAGGAATCATGCCTGGATCGCGGTCTATCTAAGTGTCTTAGCCGTAAGTCTTTCTGCCAATCTTAGCTTCAGCGATCTGACCAGCTTCCAGGTTGGCGTATACTTTATTAGTGAAGGGAAGATACAAAACCTCCAGTTGGTTTATGAAAGCTTCTCAGCCCGAGATCCTTCCGTGCGGTCTTCATTGGGCAGAGGATCTATAGAGTTGTCACGTAGTTGGCGAGCTGCTGCCTTGAAGGAGTTGAACTATGCCAATTACACGGGCAAGCCAAGCTTGCGAACCGTCCAGGCCTTGGCAATTCTCAACGTGATTCATAAGAATCTCGGTGAATCAGACCAGGAATATATTCTGCATGGTACGGCGGTGAATGTTGCTCGACTCATTGGGCTCGATCGTCTTGAGCATGACCGTGGAACAGCGAGCACACACATGGACAGCCTAGAGTCCAATTCAAGCCAGCAGAATGTGCTTCGAAGACTGTGGTGGACGCTGGTGGTTTGTGATTGGTAAGGCTGTATACCTGGCCAGTGAGGCTACAGGAACGCTAACACGACGTAGGATAGCTGTGTGGTCACGTCCGACAACGATCCACCCAGAGTCTTTCACAACAGTATTGGAAGTACAAGAAGGCCAAAGTACCTTTATTGATGGAACCTTTACCCCAGACTCACCACATAGCTTCAATGAAGGGACGAGCCGTCCCTCTGTCTTCGAGTATCATAGAGCAATAGCTCAACTGGCCATTGCTATACAGAACCACGCCGGATCCATCAGAAGCTGGGATATAAAAGTGCTACAAGATACTCTTGGAGAATTAGATCGCGTCTCATTATCCTTCCCACCCCACCTCACATTGTTAGGCCTGGAGGCCACAATGGAGGTGGTAGGGCATGAACCCAACTGGACCACAGTGCAAAGATACTTACTCCACAACTGTCTAGATAGCTGGCGAATTCATCTCTGTGTTGCCATATTGCCTCACATCCTGGAAACCCCCAACGAAGAGGGGAGGGATGTCCTCCAGCATGGGATATTAGCTGCAAAACGACTTCTTCAGCGGAGGCAACACGCACCATGCCTTCATTTCCACAAGTTCTGGGCAGTGACGGCGTCCATAATAACCGCAGGAATCTATACTATTATAGATCTGATATGCCTACGGAAGTATCGATCGCCTCCCGAATTGAGCGAACAAAGGGAGCTAGTTAGACTAAGCATCAGTCTGCTCGAGCAGTCATTCACAGAGACGCGGCACGGCGCATTACTCGTCCTTCGGCGGCTGTCCCATCTATACGATATCATAGATCCATCGCAAGAAATCAACCGACTCGTACTCTCGAAAATTGTGAGGTTAACAGCGTCGCCTCGTTTGTGGGCCTCCCTTCCAGATGCCGATGCGACCTTAGGGTATTTGTTTCCCGAGCCAGGTTTTGACAACCCGGGAAACACGTCACCGTCATCTCCGAGCAGTAGCCACGGGGTTGATAGTAGACTATCCGGGGATTCTACAATACAGTCAGAAGTACCTTTTGAATGGGACTTTACAACGGGTGCTGGGTGGAGCGAAATACTACCTCACTTTGGCGATTTGTCATCCTCTTTGGAACTCATTGATATGTCGATGCCATGGCTTGATTCAGTTCCTCTTGATGACTTCATGAAAGAATCCTAAGCGGTCTAATGGTTATGTAAATTGTGTACAGCACCAGAATCTGTACTTATGCACTATTCACGTCATCTAGAGATGGAAAATACAACATTCGGAGCATATGATATGAAGGTGCTAATCTATATTTTCCTCTCTACGTCTGGTATCGATGATGAACGAAGAACAGAGAGCTTAATATGTATTAATGTATGGTCCAATAATGAACAGTCCGTACTCATAAAATTCTAGTTAAGAAGAACATGCTTCATTAGTGCTTGTAGCATAAAGGAAATGTTCGAGCTATCAAACTGGGGCAGAGCTATGGTGAAACCTATTCCCCATGTATTAAATCTCAGCCATCTTCTTGTCAACAGCATACTTCATCGTAAGGAACCGAATCTTTGAACCGAAGACGAAAACAACGAAGCCAAAAGCCGAGACAACTCCCATGATGATAGCACATATATTCAATGCCTGCTTATAACCCACCTCTGTAACAAACTCAGTGACGCCAAAAGAAATTCCAAAGGAGATCAAGCCACGGATTGCGCAGATCAGCACCAGAATGGGCCCTGCTCGCTCTCCATAACTATCAAGCGAGTACGTGTATCCAATGAGAATGATACCAATGAATCCGAAGTAAATCCCATCAAAGCCGACTGTGATCGCCCACGGCGACCAGTGATAGGGGTCGGAACCAGCGTGACCAAAGATGACACATGAGATGAGTGCCACAATGACAGGCAGTAATATGGGAATCAGGCGGAACTCGGGTTCGGCCACACCGTTGCGGCGTCTTGCTATCCATTCGTGGAACTTGTCTCCACCGTATCCGAGAACAGGGACTAGGATCATTGAGACGACTATCTGGCCTCCTTGGACAAGGCCTAAAGCTGTGGCGGGATAGTTGTATGGCGGGGCGGTAAGAATGCTTCCGAACACAGTGACCATGATCACATAGATCCCGAGCACGACACTGTTCATCAAGACGACCCACAGGATGTTGGGGAACAAGATACACTGCAGCATGTGCTTCCAGCATTCTATCGCTACCGACCACTTTGCGGGACCGTGGAAGATCTTTAGGCTGTGCCGCCATGTACGCGGTTGATACCGTGTGAAGTCTAACTCGACTCTGCGCTTTGTAGTTGCGCGAACAATGGCCAGGTCTTCGCCTTCATGCTGAACATGGACTTGACCATCGAAAGCGTCGGTAGGCCGTTCATACAAAGATTCTGGGACCAGTGCAAAGGAGACCAGAAACAGAACGCCGCTAATGATAGCGAATATGCCGTACCACCACCTCCACCCTAGGCTCTGAACAAGGTAGGCTGTAGCAATGGTCAAGGCAGCGCTACCTATAGATTGGATAGCGCTGAACCATGCTAATCTGCTACTGCGCTCGTGAACAAAGTGAATTTCCTACAATGTCGTGGGTGCAGCCGAATGTCAGTCTCTGCTCTGTGTATATTGAATCCGGATATGGGAGGAGTACCTGAATGATGAGAGGACACAATGCCTCCGACTGCCCAGCGGCTAAAGATAGCACATCCCGTCCAGCAATATGCGAGGCCAGACTATCACTCGCAGCGCACCAGATTGACCCGACTGTCAGTATTAAAGCAGAGGTTAGGAATACTGGGCGACGTCCCACAGCCTCGGCGAGTGGTACAGCGATTACGTTTCCAAGTCCCATGAACAACGTTGGATATGTCATTAGATCGTTCGTTCTGGGATTACCGTCGTAATAGGCCGAGATGGTAGTGATGATGGGACCCATCCCAGAGGTCATGAGGACACTCAACACAGCAACTAGGCAACAACCGTGCGGTCAATATTTCTCTTATCTCACAGCAATTTTTCTCAGAGTTGTATGAAGGAGAGGAAAAAAAAAGATCAAAACTTACAAACTCCTAAAGTGCTGCTTATCACCCATTTCTGCCATTGAGGTAGGTTGAGGGGATCTCATTATCGTCAGCAACGATGGCTGGAGAAACAGTAGGCGATCATAGTTGAGTGTGCGTCTTACCTCTTGGATCAGGGGAAGGAGTTGGAATTAAGACAATTTCTCCATCTTCGACTAGCTTCACCGTTCCTGTTGGGACATTCTGCGCCGAGTCTTTTGTAATAGCAAATTCATGATGCGCGGCGTCGACCTCCTTCGCCATTTTTGATATGTTATGTCGAGCTACTCTATAACTTCTGAAGAAGATATCGGGTGATTGCACCGTTAATATAGGGATTGTAGATGTCCCATTGGAAATATCCTCGCGCGTATTGGGAGACACCTTTTTACGGCACCTCTATAGCGCCGCTCTGCGTGCACGGGGTCCCCGTGGGGAACCCAAGTACCGGTCGGTAGCCGATCGCGGAGAAACCAACCAGCAGCCCTTAAGGTCGCCAGAAACTACTAGGACCGGGACAGCGAATGTGGAGCCGAGGCAGGTCCGTGTCCCGTCTACGGCTGGTTACCGTTGACAGCAAGGGCTAGCCATACTTAAGACTCACCCGAGCTCGACCGAGTTTTGCCCCTCCGTACCCGCTAGGCGCACGTTAGCCTGTGAGGGCGACATGCTTCAATAATTAAAACAGTTAGTCTTATCTTTTTTACCACTTGACACAGCTTGGTAACGGTAAGTGGTCGTCCGAAGGTAATAACTGAAGGCCTTGTGGCCACTAATGCGCCACTGTGTCGCTTTTGCCCACCAGTAATCTTCAAAACATTATTTATGAAAGTATGGTACCAGAACGTCTAATTTTTCTTAATCTAGCATGTTGAGTTTGAATTTTTTTGGAAAGTAAATCCTACAATCATATCATCCTAAGCTTAAGCGGTTTGCGTACTAAGACCTATTGTACCCTGTGCATTTGATAGAGCATTCTAACAAAGATCATATCATGGAAAACAGCTAAATTGAATACGTAATAACTGAATATACAGTACAATCTCCTATCTGATATCATTCAACAGGTCCAACACTTCCAACGCTTCCAAACTTAGTAGGGAACAACACCAGCTAGCTGCAACAACCTCTCAGTCCTCACTGGTTTGGTCAGAGGCTCATCCCTTTCCAAGGGGTCCGGTACTTCCTCTCCATCCACCTTGACTGTTGCCTTGCCATGAGTGTAGAGGTTGGTATGTGGCCAATGGGTGGTAGTTTCATAATTCTCAAATAGCTTCTTCTTTGCTGCGCGGTCTTCATCCGACATCCAGGCTGCCGGTGTATATGTTGCGTAGACAATGGTGCGAATAAGGTCGGAATCTCCAAACTGCGCCCAGTGCATCTGACGCGAGTCCCACAAAATCAAGTCACCCGGTTCAGCGCAGACTTTGATCAATTCACAGCCGTGCTCGCGGTACCAGTCCAGATCTTTGTCAGAAAATGGATGGAAGTCCTTGTGCTTAGCAGTTCGCCATGGCATGGGTCCCGTCACTGGGTTCTCTTCAAAGAACTTATCGAAGAGCGGGGCGGATCCCTTCATGACGACGAGGCCACCGTCATTCGGCCCAGATTCGGACAAATTGACAATGCCTTGAACACAAGCTAATCCCTTGCGCTCTGGAGCCTGGTCACAGTGAGGCCAAGGCTTGGAATCATATTCACCAACGATGGATTGAGGGAGTGTGATGTTAACGGTGTCGAAAGAGACAACCAGCTCATCGGTTCCCCAGCTTCGCAAATGGCTCAATAACGCCGGGTTCGCTGGACGCAAAGTGTCAGTCATCTGAATGTTTGGCCAGGGTCTATTGAGCAAACCTACGTTCTAACATCCCACATGTACTTTTCATGTGCCGCGGAAAAGTGAAGATACATTCCACCTTTGAAGCTTTGAGGCAGGTTTTCTTTCTTCCAAGTGCTTCTGTCATGGCGGTCGAATCCGATATTAAATGACTCCAGCCAGTCGAGTGCCTCGCTCTGGTATTCACGCGCGCGCTCCTTGCTCAGAACGCCCTTAATCACTGTGTAGCCATTCTTGAAGAAGTCATCACGAAAGTCACCGTAATGAGTTTCTTGCTTTGCGCTTTGATGAGTCTTCAGAGGGTTGGGTGTACTCAAAGGCTCGAGTGTATCAACGCGAGAAGGCGCCATAATTCAGTAATTTTGTCGTGTATATGGAGAAGTTATCGAGTAGAAGAGTAGCAGTAATGAGATTATTGAAATAAACGGATATTCTACCAAGACTCTGGGGATGTGGACCGTATGTACAGACTTTAAACCTATGACGATTTTTTCTCGGCTATAAAGGAAACGTTCCACATCCGAGATCTTTACCAACGAAGTAATAGCACGGCCGAACTCTTCCAGAACTCAAGAGAGTGAATCTTGTGATTTTTCCAGTGTTTCCTGTCTATATCGGCAGTGAGTTGGCATCTACCGAGTGTTTCTCTCCAGCTGAGCCGATCTCGGCCGAACTCGCCCGAACGCCCTCTTTAGCCTCAAAACTTCCCCATAACGGGAATCATGAAGGCAATATCCCTGCCGAAGCTCCTCACAGTACTGGTAAGATTCATGACTTAAAGATGTAGGGGAGGACGTTGGCCAAGAGACAACAGGAGTCAGCATCCAGCATACATAATCTCTCCAACAATGCCGTCACCAGTCCCTGTCGCCACTCGACCAATTGACAAGCCCTCCGTGGGCCGAAATAATTACCAACCCTTCGGGTTTCGTGAGGAAGTGCTTCCTGCGGGTTGGAGTCAGAATGGCTCCAGGCCACTACCTTGTGACATCCATGCATCTCATGACGTAGGAGTCAAGGTTCGTGATGGGAGCACTTTATACTGCGACATCTACCGTCCTGCCAACACTACAAAACCCGTGCCCGCCATCCTAGCCTGGAGTCCATTTGGCAAGAAGTTCAATGGTATTTCCATGCTAAAGTTCCTACCGTGGGGTCTCGGGATACCAAGTGGGGTACTCAGTGGTCTGGAGAAATTTGAGGGCCCGGACCCTGCTGATTTTGTTCCTCGTGGATTCGCCATCATCAATGTCGATGCTCGCGGATCCGGTGACTCTGAAGGCACCGTGGGGATTATGGGTACGCAGGAGGCTGAGGATGGATACGATGTAATCGAGGCCGTGGCCAAGATGCCGTGGTGCAACGGGAGTGTCGGCTTGGCTGGTAACTCTCATTTGGCCATTGTTCAGTGGTTCATCGCCGCATTGCGGCGCCTTCTCTGAAGGCAATTGCTCCCTGGGAGGCTTGTGGCGACTTGTACCGTGAACAGTTTGTCAGAGGCGGAGTGTTTGACGCCGGTTTATTTGACTTTATTATCGACACTAATATTCAGGGACACGGTGGGGTGGAGGACTTCCACGAAATGTATCGGCGCTACCCCAAAGCCGACGCCTTGTATTGGAAAGACAAACGACCGGACATTGCCAAGATTAACATTCCCACCTATATCACCGCGTCCTACACAAGCTTTGTACACACCATGGGCTCATTGCGGGGTTGGTTGCAGGTGCAATCGTCACAGAAATGGCTTCGCCTGTGCCCATGGCAGGAATGGTACGACATTTGGAATTGCAAGGACTCTGCCGATGACCTTGCAAGGTTCTTCGACCGTTACCTAAACGGTGCAGACAATGACTGGGAGAAGACTCCAAAGGTCCGGACCACCATCCTACGATTTAACCAAGAGCCACTGTATAATATTGCCGAAGAGGATTACCCCATCCCACGCACCGACTACCGGAAAATGTATTTCCACCCTGGTGGGCGTCTGAGCGTCGACATACCGGAGGCAGAAGCATCAGTCTCTTATAATTCGGAAAAGTACTTGGACTGCGCCAGCTTCACGCACACATTCGATACCCGGACACGATTAGCAGGTGTTCCAAAAGCAGTCGTGTACATGTCATGCCCCGACTTCCATGACATGGATGTGTACGTGCTTGTGCGCAAGCTGGATGCCAATGGGAAAGCTCTGTTGAACCTCAACATTCCCTGGTCATCGATTGCACACCACGGGGTCAGTCAAGATAACATCGACGACATACCTGCTCAAAATAAGAATAATTTGATGTTTCATGTTGGATCATTAGGTATCCTTCGTGCGTCGCGCCGAGCCATTGACAGCTCCCGGTCCTTGCTCGAGAATTACCCCTTCCATCCACATGACCGTGATGAATATATCACACCGGGTGATATAGTAAAGTTGGAGATCGGCATATGGGCTATGGGTGTGGAGTACGAGGCTGGCGAAAGTATACAGGTGCAGGTACATGGGAATAGCCCGCTGTTGCGCGGTGAGTTCAAGGAAGACAACGAGTTCCAAGAGCTTGCATCGCATGGGACTCACACCCTTCATCTTGGCCCCGACTACCCTTCGTGTATTATTTTACCTTTTGTTTAAGTAGGGAACTGAGAACACACATGATTGATGATGGACTTAAGCTTTCCCCCCTTTTTCGTTCTGATTATTCACGAGTAAAACACAATATCACCAATCGAGTTTTCTTCCACATACATATACATTTCCATATGTTCTTTTACCTAAAGCCAGTATCTTTGCATAGCGATAGTAGATATCTAAAACTGTAATTATATCTACAATTCTATATCCAACTGAATTCTAGTATATAAGGTTTCATGTTATTTACACTCTAGGGTTATAAGCATATACTTCTGATAAGTCGGTTGCTTGTTGATCTAAAAAGCATATAGACGCCGCGTAATGTATGCAGCATTTCCCCTGGGACAACATAACCCCTGCAAGTGGGTACTAGCCTGGCGTAAAACGGATCCTAGCATATGTCACTGCAATGCTTCAAAGTTTCCATGTAGCTGCAGAATGTTACATAAATAACGCCCATGGACCCGCTGTGCAACGGTTGGAAGCTTAACACATCTAAGACCCTTTCCGGGACCAATATATTATTATATGTCGATCCTATGGTTAATACATAGTCTTAATAGTGTAACGCACGCGGTGATCCTAGGCAATCTAGTCCGCTACTTAGCAGGTTTAACAAAGAATACCCGGATGCCAGGCAGTTGCCCCGCGAGCGGATATAAACTCTGAGGGTCTGATATAATAGCCGTTACCAGGACACTGGTAGGAATATAGCTCAAACGAAGGCCTTTTGTCTCCCCAGCATTCTTGCGGTGTACGGTATTGCGTTTCACATAACGCCCATCATGGGCCAGATTTCAGATATTGTCAAAGCCCCCAGCCTTGACACATCAGTTGCGTTACTATAACCGCGTCATCAACACCACCGCAGCCCGTTGGTTCGGTGTCTTGTACTTCTATATGTTCTAAAGATATATGGGATTAAACTCGACTCAAAGAGGAAACTTATATGTGAATTGAGATACTTCCTTTGGGCAATTTTTCTGTAACCCTCAGAACGGGGCAAATAATCCCTTGGGCGTTCTAGGCTTCCAGCGGTGGCATTCTTAATGGTTTGACGACAGGCTTTTGCTCATTTATGGTTTAGTCTGAGCTCTCAAGCCCTCTAAAGTAGTCATCATACTGTTTCTGGGTGGTGCTTTTTTGAAGAGTACTTATACCTGGATACTTCAGCTCTAACGTCCATGAAAACATCTATCGACACCAACATTCTTTCCTTTCCCTTTGTCACCCAAAAGCGTTTCCAATCATGAGGTGCATCAGCTTCTCGCAGGCATGGTCTGTCTGGGAGATATTGATTGTCTTTGCACTGTGCTTCCAATCCTGCAATGCTGAATCGCTGGCCGATCCTGTCGCACCTGGTAGCCTACCGCCACTGGATGATTCTACCGCGATGGATAAACACATTGCATACAACAACGATACATTGAAGGTGCTCTATAGTCGTGACGGTGAGGATCACGAGTGGGAAACTGAATTCGGAACGTTTCAACCTACCATCATGCGGGATGAGCATACACATGTGAATCAAGAGACAGGGCTATACGAGGGCAACAACAATCCAAACGACAATTACGGACATGCCACTGGCTGGGACCGTAACAGAAGGGGCGTTAAATTCCGATGTGGATGTAGCAGGGTGAGGGTGAAAGTGATGGAAACAGCATGGCTTAATATCGTCATGATGGTCTGTTTGAAAATCACCGCATGTAAGGGAAAATGACTGACGGATGAATAGTTGGATCACATGGGACCTGTCTTGCAACGTCTTCGACAACACCTTACACTTGTTAATCCGGCGGTTCAATTGTCACCTTTAGATCACTCTAGAACGAATCTGTTCTGGATTTTGTATGGTCGTGACCAACCTAATCAAATCATTGATCAAATTGAAGGTCACTGGCCCAGTACCCTAAACGGGACGTCACTGACCAGGTTCATTTAGGAATGAGGTCAAAGATGCGTGAAGCATTGACCGCAGCTTGGTACGAAGTTACCTTTTGGTGCCACGATTCAGAATGGATACTTGAACAGGAGTACACTGGAGTCAAACCAACCAGCTGTAACACACGCCGTCAAGTTGACGGAATACGCCAACGCCCTATCTACAGGTCGGACTCTGAACAACAAGGTTGATCTTCTTTTATTGACGATATTCTTAATCTCATTGTCGCTGACATGACTGCCTCTAGTGCTGTGGAGAAATAGATGGGACAGCTGGATGACGCACATGGCGAAACCACGTAGCTACTGCACGCAAGAAAACAGAGAAGCCGAAGTTGTTCTTTCCGATCCGTTCGCCATTACGAAAGGAGATCATATTATTATCTGCGGCCAGACCCTGTCGGGAGAATGGAAATTGCACAGTACATGGTTGCGCAAGCAGCCACAGACGGCATTAACAGGAGCAAGTCGAGGCCTCCATGCACTGGCATATAACACAGTAGAAGGAGGTCTTCTAAAATTTTTCATCCTTTCTGAGAATATACAGGGTGAAAAATGGGGTATGGATGATGCTCAAGCATTCATCCGACTAACCTTGGGTAAGTTATTGCTTATATCCTATCCATCCGCGTTGCTTTGTCTCTTCCCATTCCTTGTCAGTTAGCTAATATGTTACTGCTGTGTTTTTCTTCTGGTGCTCGACAGGTCTATACTTGGAACAGTGCAAATGGGGTTCAAGGGATTTATTGTGCCAATCATTCAGGTAAACGCGATATCAACCTTGGGTGCGATTAGACTATCGCCCTCTCAATGGGTAGATACATTTTTCTCGTCAAGTGTGCGCAAGTGGTTTGTGCAAGGGGATATCAATATACAGAAGGTGTTGGCGGGATGCTCTTCTATGCACCCTATGTACCTATTGATAATAACCATGAAAACTCTTGGTAGACCCGCGTGAGTCTACAATTGTGGTTGAAGTACTGAGTGGTAGCCCTGTTTGCCACATCTTATAGACGTATGCGCTTGGATCATGTACAGCTCGGGTTAATAAATATCATGGTTCATTAGTTCGGATAACAACGTAGACTGTAGGAAAGAATCAGCGGGGTACAGCCTGGAATTTTGGCTTCAGAAATCTTCGTATGAAAACCTGTTTACTGGCGACTGGTACTCTGTCTTCAGTCCTCACATTTGAAATTGGTTTCCAGGGCCTATATATAGCACTTTTTATCTTCTGGGCACATGTGCGCCATAGCAAAATTTACCAATTATTGCAACCAAGTCAAACCTGAAGATAGAAAGCGTAAAGCATTATACAATTAGTTGTCTTTATTCATCTAGATCTTTTTCACTGGAATTCGAGAGAGCGTTCTTCCAAGCCCATATCTCGTTTCTGCACCATCCCCGCCCTCACACTGCGTAGATCTACAGCATGTATCGATATGACACATCCAAGTCGCCGTTCCCTGCCGTTGTAGCGTCGGTTGTATTGCCCGCATCCGCCATCTGTCGATCTCGTCTGCGGTTCTCCATCCAACACGCGAAAAAATAGCAAGTGCACCAGAAGGCGGCCAGAGTGAAGAAGGAAATGGCTACACTGTACCCAGTATGGTAGTATGGCGCGTCCTTGGCCTGGAACAGGAACGTCGACACTATGCCCGCGATCTCACCGAACCCGAGCTGGAGCGCTGTACCGATCGCTCGCCGCCGGTGACCCCCTACATTCATAGTGAACCAGCAGATAGCGACAGGCATTCCGCAGTACGGGCCGAAGACCACCAGAAACAGCGCGGCATACTGGACTCGAGGCTTATCGTGGACTGTTAGCAGGATTGCTATCCCGGCGATTGCAACTAGCAGATTAAAGACAACGAATAGATAGCGGTGGCGTAGTCTATCGGAGGCAAATGCAATCCCGAGAGAAAGGAAAAAGGCCATCGCTAACGGAGGCACGGAGTGCAATTGCGTCTGAAGAGTGCTGTAACCGTAAGATTTGATGATTGTCGGTGAAAAGTATGCGTAACACTAGATGATGGTGAGAAAGAAAGGTCTCTTAGGAAACTCAGTAGAAGGATCACATACATATGATGGCACTAGAAAAGAAAAATATATGAGTGCGCCCAAGATGATTCTGTAGTCCTTGATGACCTCGACCACGTCAGTGAAACGTATGGGATCCCCCACTGACTCGTCCCCATGTTCAACCTCCATTCTCTTCTTCATCCATCGCCGCTCGGCCTCGGTCAGCCATCTGGCTTGCTCGGGAAAATCCGAGATAAGGAACCAAGCAAGAACGGCAACAAAGCATGTTACGGCTCCTTCGATTATGAAAAGCCAACGCCAGGCTCCATATCCTCTCATCCCTTGCATATATCCTGTGCCATAAGCTATCAGCCCTCCAAGTGCGCCCGCAAGCGTCGTTGAGTTGAAAAAATATGTGTATCGGCGAAGGGCATCTGGACGCCTGTACCACATTCCAATCAGATAGTAGCCTGGACGCTGGTTAGGTCATCCTCTCGGTTTGCCACTCAGATTTGACCTACACCCAGGAAACATTCCGGATTCCGTCACACCGATGAAGAAGCGTGTCACTAGAAGACCACCATAACTTTTCACTATTCAGTGGGGCGTGTTAAAAAATGCATTACCGTTAAAATCAATCAGGGGCAGGACAGCGCACCAAAACCTTGACCAATTGTCAGAATACCAAAGCAAAACATACATCCTGCCACTGTCGTTTTGTGTTAGCCGTATTCCTACGCACAGTTGAATAGTGGCATAGATCTGGATTCGCACGGAAAGGACATACACCAAACGTGGGGTTGTAATTTCTTAAGGACGATGTTTGATGGGACCTCCAGCAGCACGTATGGCACAAAAAAGATTGTCAGCGCCGTGTTGAACTGATTAGATTTGGGATCCATTCCCAGATCTTCTTCAAGGCCAAACACAACTGCATGGCCCATGTTAATCCTGTTTGATACGGAGCAGCGTAAGTATACGTATAAAGAGGGGCAATGGAAAGAAGGCAGACGCAGCCAATTTGCTACAGATATGGAACGCACCGATCTAGAAAGGCCAGAAAGTACAAGACACACAAAATTGGCAAAACATGGGCGTCGATCTTGAACATCAACCGCTTTTCGTTGATAGCCGAGACAGCACCGTCGGCGAACTCCTCGCTGGTAGTGCTGGAATCGACCGTGACATCGTCTTCGGACTCTATGACACTGTCAGTATTCTAGCTGGGTGATTAGGTGCTAAAGAGGGATGCTAGAGCAGAGAAATCCTCGAGGGACAGATGAGCCTGACTTACTCATATTATAAACCGCCATCTTGCTGCATGCAGCTCTCGTGTGTGTGAGGCCCTTTAGTATTGAGGCCTAGGAGAAGGCAGTCACACAGCGGAAAGACGCTAGAAGTCTAAGAAAAATCGAAATGGCAGGGTAGGCTGTCCAAAAACCCCGATCCACCGCGGGCAAAACAAGGATGTGCGTGCGAGCAGTTCAAAACTGCTGCAATTGGACAAAAACCAAAATACTAGACAAGAATAAACGAGCAAGCGGGTATAACGTCGGCATTTGTAACAGAAAATTCAAGTATAAACAACAAATTCCCAACGTGCGGTTTTTCTCCTGCTACAAAGGCTAAGGCCGCCTTGCTCAATGTTATTATAATCATTCCGGCCGAAGTCTAGCTCTTTCCAGCGTAACTGCGGGCCACAGTCTGTGAGATTATATTAATACTAAATTAACGTCACAATAATAGTGGGTAGAGCATGGATATCACGTTAGTGTGCAGTGGTCGTGTCAAGATCAACAAGGGTTCGAGATCACGGTGGGGTTGAACTTTAACACGAATTTATAAAAATGGCAACGAATCAAGGGGTTTCTAGACTGTGAAAAGTTCAATCTTTTTCTTCGGGTTCAATACGTTTTATCATCTTAAGGACGAGAGCAATCCATGCCACAATATGAATCAGCCAATCTATAAGAGCATATCAGCTGTCAAGCTAAATATTGCAATTGTAGGAGCTGGCATTGGCGGCTTGTCAGCGGCCATTGCCCTGGCTCGAGATGGACATCACGTCACAGTTTATGAGTCTACGCCAGAGCTATCGGAGGTACGCTTTGCCTGAATGAAAACCCAATCCCCGAGAAAGTGATTAAATGTGCATAGATTGGTGCTGGTGTACAAATGTCACCGAACGGTGTTCGTTACTGGCTCAAGTGGGGCATCAACGAGGACCTCTGGCAAAAGTCCTCTCTACCCTGGGAACTGAACATGCGCCGATGGAAAGATGGAGAGTTTATCGCTCGGACTGAATTAAATCCAGATTTTGAGAAGAGGTTCGGGGCGCCATATCTGGTAATTCACCGCGCTGAGCTGCACAGTGTGCTTTATCAGCACGCTCTCAAACAGGGCGTCAATGTCAGAACTTCCAGTCGCGCTGTGGATTACGACATGGATGCGCCAACAATTACACTAGCAACGGGCGAAATCGTACGTCCCGATCTGATAGTTGCAGTTGATGGTACGTGTCTACCATGAAACAGATGTACGTAGTAACTGACAGTGATGGAAAGGCATCAATTCGTTTGCCAGGACGAAGCTACTAGGAACCACCGAAAAAGGAGGCCCTCGTAAGACGGGTGTTGCTGCGTATCGACTTATGGTCGAGGTCTCAGATCTCCTGGCGGATCCAGAGACAGCATGGATTGTCTCTAATCCGAATCTCAACCTCTGGTATTGTTCTGATCAACTTAACGTCCAAACAATGTTTTAGTTCGGAGCTCACAATTCTCAGGCTAGGAAACAACTGCTCCGCCATGACCTACATGATATCCAATGGAACTCGCCTAAACTTGGTGCTCTCTCACCCGGATGCGAGTGACACTTCCAACATGTCACAGGAAGAATTAACCCAGGAGATGTTGTCGTATTTTCATAATTGGGATCCGATGTATGACTATGCAATGCGCTAAAAGCAACATTTGACCTACTAGTGATTGACTAACACAATGGGCTCTAGGTTGATGAAGATTGTACAAAAGAAAAAGTCAATTCATAATTGGCCCCTTTTTGAGGTAGAGCCTCTCGATAAATGGGTTTCTGACTCTGGAAAGTTTATTCTCATTGGCGATGCAGCCCATGCTATGGTGCCATACTTATCGATGGGTATGCTACGCTTCTTTTTTTTGATGCTGTATCGTCATGGGACTAATCTTCGATCATCTGTTTCATTCCAGGTGTCACCATGGCCGTCGAGGATGCAGCTACACTGAGCAAAGCTCTAACATATGTTACTGACAAGCGTGATCTTCGACTGGTACTCCAGTTGGTTGAAAAGTTACGTAGTTGTCGGACGAAACAAGTTCAGCAGGCAAGCCTTGCTAACGGGAGAGTTCTTCATCTTTGCGATGGCCCGGAGCAGGAAACTAGAGACAATGCCATGCGGCCTTCGGTGGAAGGAATGCCGCTTGAGAAAAGCCCTTACGGCATGACCGACCGAGAAACACAAGCCTGGTGTTATGGGCACGATGTGCAGCGGGATTTCGAGGAGGCCTGGGAGAAGGCTTTTAGCGATCGGCGTGTTGACGCGTCGCTCTGAGGCTCTAAGCCGAACCCCTGTGCATTATGTTTGATAGTTCAACTCTAGTAAATTAATTCGTTTTTGATAGGCGAAGTCAGGATATACTCTTCGGGTATTATGATTATATTGCGCATTATTGGTCCAGTCGTTGAGAGCGATATACCCACACATGGCCCTACCTTAGTAGTATATATCCTGGTAAGACTCGAGGATCAGTGTAGCCGGGCTATAGGCACATGGTTACTTTCAGTGCCATGCTATAAATTGCCAATAGGGTTACATTGCCTACTAGACGGCTTCCTATTACGGCTGGACAGTCCATACGTAGGGCGACAGACCCTTCTCGCCTGTGATGTTTTTCTTCGGAAATGTAAGTATGGTGCCATTTTGGAGGATCCACAACTGGGCCTTGTAGACGACACTAACCTTTTAACCAAGCAGGGGCAAAATGTAACCTTTTGCAGGGTTCGCTAGCCACCGAGAAGCTTAAGGTGGAAAGAGTGCGAGGGGTGTCAATCCTTCGGCGCGACCCACCTCGCAAGCCTTTATATGGTGGGTTAGCCTCGGAGTAATTTGAACCCAATCATGTATTTTTCTTAGGGCCCCCATTCATTAGTATAATATTCGTCGTCTGGCGAAAGATGTAGACACAACCGTTCCCAGCCGCAATATGCAGGTGCCATAGCCTACACGTCAACAACTTAACACCCTAGCAATTCTCTTTTAATTTATTCGGGCCAAATCGACCCGGTTTACCACTCCAGGATCATGTCAACCCTGTGATCCCTAGTCAATGAGTAAATTTCTGCTGTACTAGTAGGTCTGTAGCATCACCTTTGCAAAATATGGCACGAATGTTGGTCCCTAGGCAACTTCCTTTCGTTCTTTTGTCAATCTTGCTATGTGCTTCTATCCCTAGCACACCTTTCCCTTTGTATCTCTTTTTTTCTCAACATAGTAAGGTGAACTTCAAGGCTATAGAACCATTTGCATCAAGTGTCCTGCGAACAAGCTAGGCAGACATGCAGGATGCCCCATCGTTCAGCTACCGGGATTCTTCGAGGCCATGGAACATAGTATGTCAATCAATTTGCCTTGCTGCAAGTGCTCTAGTCATGGCTATGAGGATTTATACGAAGTTCTTCTTAAGGCGGTCTGCAAGCTGGGAAGACTGTATGTGCCCGATATTAGGAGCAGGAAACCACAGGCTAACTTTGATTGTGACAGATACTTGCCTCATTGCTTCGGTGAGTGGTTCTAATTGCGTAGCTGTGTTGATATAGCAGAAAATGTGAAAGGTGGAAAGGAATGGAGGCTAAAGCAGATAGAGCTAACGGTTCCATGACTAGGTGTGCTTTATAGGATATGCTATTATTGCTTTGGAAGCCGATAAAGTGGGTAGCGGTATCCATGTAGCAGAGGTTGCTAAAGAAGATCTGGCGAAATATGCCAAGGTAGGACTATTCTACCTTCGAAGCTTTATCTTGTTATGCAGATGTTGATCAGTCTTGTAATACAGCTCGCCAACGCGTCGCAGATCATGTACGGCCCCCTGATATTCATCACCAAGCTGTCCATCCTATTGCTTTACATCCGCGTTTTTGCTCCGGCCAAGAAAAGTTGGATGTACATCTTTATCCACGGGCTTCTCTGGTTCAACGCCGCATTCTACCTGACGGACACCCTCCTCGAGATTTTTGCGTGCGTGCCTCGCGAGAAAATCTGGAACCCTGATGTACATGGGTATTGTGTCAATGTGAATGCGATGATCTTGGCGACCGCTATCCTGAATACCATTTCAGACTTCTCGCTACTGATACTACCCATATTCTCTGTCTGGCGTCTACATATGCAAAATACTCAGAAATTGGGTATTTCAGCCATCTTCGCCGCTGGCCTCTTGTAAGTACCAAGGCGATGCGCCGTGGCTTGAGAAGCTTCGAATTAACAAGTGCGCTGACCGAATACCCAGCGCGTGCCTTTCAAGCGCTATGCGCATTAGCATCAGTGTGCAGAAGAACAACACATCTGATAGGACATACGACTGGTTCCCTGAGTTTCTCTGGACGTAAGCTTCTACATTCCCTTCCAGCTGTGGATGGAGTTTATTGACAACGATGGTATTCCTCAGATCTGCCGAGATTAGTGCCGGTATCATTGCTAGCTCGTTGCCTGCAGTCCCATCGTTCTTCCGCCATGTCAAGGGGAAAGTCACCACTGTCATTGGTAGTGAGGTGAAAAGCACCAGCAGATCAAACCGACACAGTCTGTTCAAAAGGCAAATGTGGAGTTCCAACAGGGGGCCGGGGTGGAAGAATGGCCACGGAGAGATCATACCACAAATGGAATTCAATGAGCTGGATGAACTACATGAATGGCAATGCCGTGGCTCGCGACTGGTAGATAATAGGATTGGCACCCGCGAAGGCCCAGGCATTTATTATGGCAGAGATGCGACTTCCATCGCGGACAGCCGTACAAGCCAGAAAGGTATTTTGAAAACTGTAGAAATAGACGTCGAAGAGACAGAGATCCGTTGAAAAAAAAAAATTCCGCATCTACAAATAGTGCTGCTTTATTTTCCTCTACCCATAAGGTTTCTTTGCGAACGATTGGTCAGTGGTACTTTGAAGTGGAAGGACCACACAGCCTCGTTGGAAGGTGATGATAGAACTGGGTGTACCAACTTCCATAATGTTAAGAATGTATCCATACACGCTATCGAAGACCCTAGTAATATCCTGGAAGCTGAGCCCTCTGAAAGTTGCTGTGTGGTGGGTGAGCAACGCTACGTCACAGGGACCTTATCTCCTGGTACATTTGCTGTATCATTTGCATCGAACCTTCGACATCGACCAGAATTTCGTCAGTGGCGATGTGGACTCGATGGTTTGGGAAGAGCCGGCTGATACTGGGTAGATAGGTGACGAGGTCGTTTTTGAAGTAACCATAGCAAATGAAGCCCGCATAAGCATCAGCCTATGCACTCCACTCCATAAACAAGCAACAAAGAAGCTCGTTGAATTAGCCTTAGGGGAAACGGCCATAACTCCTCTATCCCATCTTAGCCATCGCATATAGCTCATAGCTCCCGAACATTTCATATGCCTTAATTAGCCGTCCTCACACCCTACTCGTATCCGCAATCATACTGGGAATCTACATCAAACAAGCCTCAAGAACTAACAAAGTAGGGACTCCATCTGGCTGATTACCGGTATCTACTTAGGTCTGGACAGGTCTCTCGCTGCTGAAGCCCTACAGGGTTCTCAGCACCACGCGCGACATAAACTGGAAGTATTAACAACGGGAGATATTTGTAGGCTCAAGAACGAGATCATAATGAAACTAAAGTTCCGAGTCCTTTGGCATTCAAACAGTCACACGGGGCATGCTCTACGAAGAAGTAAAAGCAGTTAGACCCTTTGCACCAAATCTGCTAGCATTCTGTCCTCATTTTATATGAGACTGAGGCATCGTTGCGATTTTACCTGAAGTATAGAACCTATCAGAGTTTCATCGTGTCCTCATGCGTGCTATCTCCGTTCATCCGATTTTTGACCATTATCCACCGCGTGATCGCAATCAAAACCTGTGACTGGAGCATCCACCAGGCTTTCAAGGTCGCGAAAGTGAACACTAGTAGTATGACTCGTGTACCCTCGCTGTGATGAACACTAGATGCTCTGATTGGTGCTGTATGATTCATGATCTTCTTGGCTGCGCCTAGCCGATCCAGGATGCGCATTGCGGCGTCGTTCAGCCCAATCGATGCTCCGTCGGGGGTCAAATCAACCTTGAACCTCGGACCTCTAGCAATACAAAAACAACAATCGCTTTTCCTAATACACTTGCCAGCGTGAGGCCCGCCAGGCTGTCGCCAACCATGATGACGCGCATTGATGTGGTGAGCTCCGGATTTGCAAGTCGAAGAAATCAGACAAAGAAGTTCGTAGCGGCCGATCAAACGCGAGATTGGACGAGACTAGCTACCTGGAGGGAAGAATCACCCTACCACAGTAGACCTGTGTTTATAAGACTGGGTCGTGACCCACAGCAATACGACAGTTTTAACAGGCTACTGTATATTCCAGATCCTTGTCGCTCCCCCTGATTCCAAACAAAGAAAACGCGAACCGTCAGCTCATCCTCCCCTCTCGAAAGGCAGCAACACAGTCGAAGAATCCTCTCACTTTCACCCTGACTCCACTCCTGGCTGACTTGACCAACATAGATGACTGCCACTGCCTCCTTCAATGATTGCTGGACTGCCTCACCATGCCGAGCCGCGACCTTGGAGACCAGCACGCGCCTGTCCAGGCAGGCCGAAACGCCACGCCCGCGAACCCTCCCTTGAACCCAGTCGGCCCAGCACCGGCAGATGCAGACAGAAAGGAGGAAGATGGTGATCCGTTCAAGCATCTGTCTGAGCACGAGAAGGCCATCCTCAAGAGACAGTTGGATCAGCCCGCCACCACCGTCGGTTATCTGACGCTGTATCGTTATGCGACACGAAATGACAAGATCATCCTGGTCATCGCCTCGCTCGCAGCAATCGTCGGCGGTGCACTCATGCCTCTGATGACCGTCCTGTTTGGAGGTCTTGCAGGCACCTTCCGCAGCTTCCTACTGGGCGACATAGGTGAAGGCCAATTTACCGGCGACCTTGCCAGATTCTCTCTCTACTTCCTCTACCTCGCTGTCGGCGAGTTTGTGATGGTGTACTTGGCCACGGTCGGTTTCGTGTATGCTGGTGAACACATCACGGCAAAGATCAGACAGCAGTTCTTGGCCGCCATTCTGAGGCAGAATATTGCCTTTTTCGACGAGCTCGGCGCGGGTGAGATCACCACAAGGATCACAGCAGACACCAATCTTGTCCAGGAGGGTATCTCAGAGAAAGTGGCATTGACCTTGACAGCCGTCGCCACCTTTGTGGCCGCGTTCGTGATTGGTTTCGTCACATACTGGAAGCTCACGCTGATTCTGTGTTCCACTGTCGCTGCCATCGTTGTTACATTGGGCGCCGTGGGTTCGTTCGTCGCCAAGCTCAGCAAGAAATACCTCGCCCATTTTGCTGCAGGAGGGACGGTTGCGGAAGAGGCCATCAGCTCGATCCGAAATGCGGCTGCCTTCAATACCCAAGAGAAGCTGGCTCAACGATACGATGGGTATCTCGTCGAAGCTGAGAGGTCCGGGTTCAAGCTCAAGTCCACCACCAGCTCAATGTTTGCTTTTCTCTTTCTGTAAGTACAGCGAGTGTCACAGTACCTCGCCATCCAATTGACGGTTTTTGAATTACCTCAAACAGCCGAGTGTTCTGACTTGCTTTTTTTTCAAGGTACATCTACCTCAACTACGGACTGTCTTTCTGGATGGGCTCCCGCTTCCTTGTGGATGGGTCCGTTGGATTATCGCAAATCCTCACTATTCAGATGGCCATCATGATGGGGGCTCTTGCCCTCGGGAATATTACACCCAATGTCCAGGCCATCACCTCGGCCGTCGCCGCAGCCAACAAGATCTACGCAACCATTGATCGTGTCTCTCCTCTCGACCCTACATCGACCGAGGGGCAGAAGCTGGAGAAACTGCAAGGCAATGTGGAACTGAAGAATATCAGACACATATACCCTTACCGCCCCGACGTTGTTGTAATGGATGGTGTGAGCTTACTGATCCCCGCAGGCAAGTCTACTGCGCTTGTTGGGGCTTCAGGCTCTGGAAAAAGTACGATCGTCGGGCTGGTTGAGCGTTTCTACGATCCTGTCGGTGGATGCGTACACATCGACGGCCATGATATCAAAGACTTGAATCTACGCTGGTTGCGACAACAAATTTCACTGGTGAGCCAAGAGCCGACATTATTCGCTACGACGATATTTGGCAATATCAGGCACGGTTTGATCGGAACACCGCACGAGCATGAGTCCGACAAAGCAATTCGTGAGCTAGTCGAACGTGCTGCGCAGATGGCAAACGTAAGTAAGGCAAATGCCATAATGCCCTGCATTAAACACACCCTCTTTGCTCGTACCATATACGATACTATGTTCTGACTTCTTTGCTTTTCAGGCCCACGACTTCATTACCTCCCTTCCCGAGGGCTATGACACCGACATTGGCGAACGAGGGTTCCTTCTTTCAGGAGGTCAGAAACAACGCATTGCCATTGCTAGAGCCATGGTCAGCGATCCTAAGATTCTGCTACTTGACGAAGCAACATCCGCACTCGACACGAAGAGCGAGGGCGTTGTGCAGGCTGCATCCGACAAAGCTGCTCAGGGACGAACCACCGTGATCATTGCTCACCGACTGTCTACTATCAAGAATGCGGACAATATCGTGGTGATGTCCCACGGACGCATTGTCGAACAGGGCACCCACGATGACCTTCTCCAGAAGAAAGGCGCTTACTATAACTTGGCCGAGGCTCAGCGAATCGCGATGAAGCAAGAGTCTAGAAACCAGGATGAAGATTCCATACTTCCTGGAACCAATTACGATTTACGGCGACTCGATTTCAAGAAAGGTCGCTACAGCTTAGACAAAGAGGATCAGGGAGAAGACCCTGATGCACTTCAGGTGGACAAGACACGACCAGAAAGGGCCGCATCCAGGGCGACACCTGCGAAGGACGGAGAAGAGGACATTACTGATAACTATACCTTGTTCACGCTCATACGGTTTATCGCTGGTTTGAACAAAAAGAATGGAAATATATGGTCTTTGGTCTTTTACTATCGCCGATCTGGGGTGGATGTAATCCAACGCAAGCTGTCTTCTTCGCCAAGTGCATTACAGCCCTTTCGCTTCCTCTTTCAGAACGCTCTGAGATACGTCGACAAGCCAACTTCTGGTCACTGATGTATTTGATGCTCGCCTTTGTGCAGCTGCTCGTTATCATCTGTCAGGGTACTGCGTTCTCTTACTGCGCAGAGCGACTTACCCATCGGGTTCGCGACCAAGCATTTCGATATATCCTCCGGCAAGATATTGCCTTTTTCGACAAACGTTCCTCTGGTGCTCTTACTTCTTTTCTATCCACTGAGACCTCCCACCTGGCTGGGCTGTCTGGAATTACTCTGATGACGATTTTATTGATGGTCACCACCTTAATTGCTTCCTGCGCCATTGGTTTGGCCGTAGGGTGGGAGCTTAGTTTAGTGTGTATGTCCACCATCCCCCTACTTCTCGCTTGTGGGTACTTCCGTTTGGCCATGCTGGTCCGACTCGAGAAGGAGAAGAAGAAAGCCTTTGAACAGTCTGCAAGCTATGCCTGCGAGGCCACTTCAGCCATCCGAACCGTAGCTTCCTTGACCCGTGAGAGCGACGTTTGCAATCACTATCATGAACAGCTCCTCTCACAAGGCCGTAGGCTAGTGTGGTCGATTCTCAAGTCATCCATTCTTTACGCGGCATCTCAATCGCTTCAATTTCTTTGCATGGCTCTCGGCTTTTGGTATGGAGGTACCTTGTTTGGCCGACACGAATATTCTATGTGGGTAGATGGCAATTCCCCGAACAGACGCCCTATTGGTTCTAACCCGTATCTTCAGGTTCCAATTCTTCCTGTGTTTCAGCGTAGTCATTTTCGGGGCGCAGTCTGCAGGGACCGTCTTCAGCTTTGCACCGGATATTGCCAAAGCCAGACACGCTGCTGCTAGTCTCAAGGCTCTCTTCGATCGGACGCCGGAAATCGATAGCTGGAGCCGTGATGGGGAGATGGTCCAGAGTATAGAAGGCCATGTCGAGTTCAGAGAAGTGTACTTCAGGTACCCGACGCGACCAAATCAGCTCGTTCTGCGAGGTCTCAATCTGCACGTCAAGCCCGGGCAGTACGTTGCGTTCGTCGGAGCTAGTGGATGTGGCAAGTCCACTGCAATTGCCCTCGTAGAGAGATTCTACGATCCAGCTCTCGGCGGTGTCTATGTCGACGGCAAAGATATCTCGTCATTCAACATCAACAAGTACCGCTCCCATCTGGCACTGGTCAGCCAAGAGCCAACGCTCTACCAAGGCACCATCCGCGAGAATATTATGCTGGGTACGGACCGCGACGACGTTACGGAAGATGAAATGGTGCAATGCTGCAAGACCGCCAACATCTACGATTTCATCATCAGTCTGTCAAACAGCTTCGATACCCTCGTTGGTAGTAAGGGCAGCATGCTGTCAGGCGGCCAGAAGCAACGTCTTGCAATAGCGAGAGCATTGCTCCGCAACCCCCGAATCCTTTTACTGGATGAGGCCACTTCGGCTCTCGATTCAGAGTCTGAAAAGCTCGTGCAAGCTGCCTTGGATACCGCAGCGAAAGGCCGCACGACGATCGCCGTGGCGCATCGTCTCAGTACGGTGCAAAAGGCAGATATGATCTATGTCTTCAACCAAGGCCGCGTCATCGAGTGTGGAACCCATGCTGAGCTGATGCAGAAGCGGTCGGCATACTTCGAGCTTGTCGGCTTGCAGAATCTGGGCGATATGTGAGTCTTCTACCTGGTGACCCCGAATCTTTGGCAGTTGTGAGAAAACATCCTGTTGGATAGTGATTTTCAAATTGATCGTTTTCTTTTTTTTCTTTTTCTTCTCGGTGACTGATGGCTATGGTCATCCTGTGATTTTTACACTTCTTGGCCGCTTCTCTTCTCTATCATTAGATAGTAATAATATTAGTACCCCTTGTCTGTTATTCGTCCGTACCATACTTCCATGACATCGCGGAACTAGCCTTTTCTCTTGCGCTTTCACGATTGTTCTTATGCTGCCCTTGGGCTTTGAACTGTACCAACTACACCAACCCGGGCGTGTACGATCTACGAAGAACGATTTGCCTGGACCTCTCCGTCTTCCTCCCTCACCATTGCACATTCAAAGATGCCCTTCTCGATAGAGTATCTCAAAGGCAAAGCCAACGGGGCCGCCAGGGACCTTAAAAACATCTTCACGTCATGTCAGTTGAAAGTAAAGGCGATCGTCATTAAATTCAATTTAGCAAAAAAGATATTATAGAATATAGAAGTAAATATGACCAAGCAGCAGAGCAAAAAAGTCATATGAAGGCTCATTCTGCTTGCAACTACTCTGGTCAAAACCCAACCCCAAGCCGAAACACACACACCACTGGGTTCAGTGCCCGTCAAGCGTCCTCCCACTGATAAGGATAACTGAGATAATGGAGCATTAATTAATGAGGAATGAGGAGCTGCGAGGAATAGACTCCACTTACGTCCATCCAGATTCAGGAATGGCATGAAACCGGCAATCTTGGCATGATGTTCAGTGACTATCCATATCATATATGTCAGCTGTCTGACTTTAGATGCTTGTAAGCCGCTATGTCGAGGGTTCGCATCACCAATTCATGCAATCGACTATAGACCATACATGTCAGCTCCTGTTTTCAAGTGGCCCTGGATCATGGACCTCTGCCGAAGAGTCGATACTTACCAAAGTGACATCCTATGTTCCATATTTCAGCTCTCTGTATCCAAGTAATGATATATTATAGATATCTGTCGGAAGTCCTGATACTCACATCTAATACGTTCTATATGTCTTATGTGTTAGTTGCGAGTATTCAAAGAATGATGATATGTCAGTGGGTCACCCACGCCAATCTGATTAACAACATATATATTAGCCATTTGAATCTAAATAGTGATGAGTCATGTCGCAAGGGTCGATACTCACCGCGTCTTCGACGACGCCTTGACGTATAACCAGCGTATGATCTCTCGACAACTCGACAGGAGAAGCCATAGCCACGGTAGCAATAACCGCGTAGATGAAAATCAATGACCGCATTGTATAGCGTATTAGCGTTCTCAATTATCTTGAGTTATCTGGATTAGATGCCTCCATGAAAAAGAAACACATACCCAAAACACTAACCTGGTAAATTGCTTATAGCGGGAATCAATCGTGGTTTCCAATGGCACGGATGATTAAAATATGGAACGAAGGGCAGAAGTATCCCTTGACATACTATCCAGCTAGTATTTATGTTCCGAGCCTCAGTCTCCTTCATTTGAGACTAGAGAAAGACATATTCTCCAATGGTAGCTACTGACATTTCTGGTCTTTGATTGGCCTCCGTTATGTCACGCACCCCGAAGCAAGCAGAGATTGGCATCGATCCTTATTAGTCAATTCCGAAAGAGGGATCGTGAGGAATGCCAAGTCACAACCGCATATCAATATGATAGACCTTATGCCCGTGCCGGGCCCTTCGTCAGATATGATCAGTCAACTCAAGGAAACATATCTATTAGTTTGTTCAAAGCTAGATTGGTGAAGAGCAACATGATTTCCTGATGCGTCCCAAAGTCTGTGGGTGCTATCTAATGAATACCAGATTCCCGTCAACACTTCATTTTCCATTTTATATGGGTCTTAAACAAGGGATGGATTCCGTAAGATACCCGCGGGCCCTAGAAGACGAGAACCTTTTAAGTAGCGCACTGGATAGGCCAAGGTGCCGCGTGCCTTACAAAAATGACAAGCAAAGCCCCTTGCGTCGAATTCTCGTGGAGGAAAGATGTACGTAGATCTAGCGGGGAGGTGAATGGTGCATATCATATCCCCCTTCTCTGACCACATTCCTTCAATAAGTTCAGTGTAGTTAACGGGCGCTCTGAGGAAGCAGGGGTGGGGAACCTCCCCTTTCTACTTTTCCACCCCGAACTTGAGACATGCTATTTCGCTATCCTCTTTACAGGGCGATGAAAAGACTACATACTCTCGCGGCTTTTGCATCATCATCCAGGTCTATTTTATCTTCCAGTAGCTGGATTTGGGATGCACCTATCCTATGCCCATTGGCTCTAGTCCTTCCGAGCTGATCGGCAACTTCTTCATTTCGAGAAAGGGTCATGGCAGCCACTACAAGCATTGACAAAGACGACGAGCGACAACTTCTCTCAGATGAGTCGGACTACTTCGATGAGGAGCCACCATCGCCAGTCCGACGTTGGAAATGTATAGCATACTCACTTGCCATACTCTCAATTGTCCAGTTTCTCCTTCTGATCTGGCCGAAACACACTCCCACCAGAGACACCTACGAGACCGGTTTCTCGACAGACTTTGACGATGCAAAGCCACATATTCGGCTGGAAGAACGGAGATTCAGCTCTGCAATTCGGGCCACAGAAAACGGAACCTTATATCGCGTTGACGATCCCGGCGAGAAGCGATATACGGGGAATTATCCGCCGGGGGAGATTAATGCGTCTTGGGAGGAATTGATAGGAGAGCGATATTTTCTGTTTGAGCAACAAGAGATCGAGGAGCTGAACGAAGATACATCCCAGTCTGAGCTAGAGCCACTCGAGAGGATGACAAAAAGCGTCGTTGTCCCTCAGGACGGCGTTTATGGGGGTGTGGATGTGCTGCATTCATTGCATTGTCTAGACATATTAAGGAGACGCATCAGGCCTGGTGGATCCGTAGGCCACAACCATTCTCTCCCGGTGGAAGTAGAGGAGATGCATGTTGGTACGTTATTTTTGGATATTTTGTGGCCTCGTATGAACATGATAGGGCTAATGGAACAATTTTAGATCATTGTATCGATCAGCTGCGCCAGACGATCATGTGCTCGGGAGATCTGACCCCGGTTACCCTGAAACCTGTCATTCAGATGCGAGAAGGCAGGAGATATCTAACCCTCTTGGGGGAGACGGAGCGCACGCATACTTGTCGAGACTTCGAAACTATCAAACAGTGGGTACGATCCAGAGGCAGGGAAGCAGCGGTTCAGCAGAAGTGATTTGATTTTGGTGAGACAATACAGTGATTAAGTTTATCTACAGGCCCAAGCTAAGGGCTTTCTACACCTCTCTTACTGTTAAGCAGGCGCTTGTATATATTATTTAAGTGCCCATAACCCCACTGCGCCAGCTGAAAAGGAGTATGTAATGAATTTCCTTTGAGCTATGCAGGAAGTGCATTCTAGCCAAGCTGACGGCTCTGGGAAAAGGAGAATTCCTGATGCACGATGAAAACACAGTAAATATCCGTTGCATATGGCAGCTTCTCCTGGGGTTGTAATCTTGTTCCTTTACTAGTGACAGTGTACCTGTGTATGGAACTGGGAACCTGTCAGAACATAGGCCCAGTGCTAGTTTTATCCCTTGTAAAGCTAGTTGGTTTTAACTATCTAAGCCAGGTCCATCCGCATCGTTGTTGTAGGACAGCAAGGCTACATCGAACCCAGTATGTAGACGACTTTGATCTTCAACGTAGTGATTCATATTAAGCATCCCAACATCTCGCGTGCTGCAGTGAGAGAGGTTGTCCCTGTTCGAGGGAGACCGGCGCCGATGATTCGTTTCTTCTTGCTGTCATTGCTGACCTTGTTTCAATAGCCAGTGATTTAGTAGTTACTACGAATTTCAAACGCTTCAAATGGTTCCAGTGCCACTACAAGTTCTATTCTCCCGATACAAAACTAACACCGTTAATCGGTAAGCTGGGAAACACAATCACTGATCTTTATACAACCCAGATAAGTAGAACTGCTCTTCTAAGAATTGTTTCATCAAGGCTAATGCAGCACTGAAGTCAAATCACTATCTTACTAGCCTAGGTGTGATATCACACATGGATAACAACTGAAAGCAGTCAAATAGTCAATTCCATACAACCGTGCCGTCTTGTTGGCAGCTGTGTTCGACAGGTTGTTGATCCATGCCCTTCAATACATAAGAATAGATGATTACTGAACTTAATAATGAATAGTCGCCGAGCCGGGGAGATTATTTGCCGAAGAGACGGTAGCTCGTGGGTCCCTCCACACGATAAGAATCATTAGCGCTCGCTTTTACTTTTCCCCAAGGGTCCCATTGGCTGTCTCGAGTGTTTTACACAATTCCTCCACCGTCGATTGTGTGGTTATTCAGGAACTCGTAGACCATTCGTCCACGTTGATCTAGGAACCGTATTTTGCAAAACCCTGACCCCATACATGGTAGTGGAATTGTGCAGAAGTAGTTAGAAACAATCATGCTCAAAAATAAAGTATGTGAACGAGTCCAGGACCTTCCAGGGGAGGTGATGTCATCCATCTCAGCTGCCCCACCGTACCCTATATAAGGTCGACCTGGACCCAATTCTGGAGGGTTGACGAGTCCGCGCAGAAAAACCACACAACTCACACATCCTGACAAAATGGCTCCCAAGGTGCTCGTTGTTCTTACCTCTCAGGCCCAGATTCCTGACCGCGACCACGCCACCGGATGGTACCTGGTATGTACATATTACCCCGCCATGTACGCCTGTCGATCGAGCAGGTCTAATGCGAAGTCCTAGCCCGAGTTCGCCCACCCGTGGGAGGTCCTTCATGAGAAGGTCGAGCTCACCGTCGCCTCCCCCAAGGGTGGTGAGGCCCCCCTCGACCCCTCGTCGGTCAAGATGTTCGAGAGCGATCCTGTGTCGACGAAATTCCTCAACGAGCAGCAGTCGCTCTGGAAGAATACCCACAAGCTGGCTGATTTCCTGCCCCGCGTTTCGGAATTCGATGCGATTTTCTATGTCGGTGGTCATGGACGTAAGGAGCCCTTTTATTTTTCACTTTGGCGGAGGGGATCGCACTGACCGCTATATAGCCATGTTTGACCTCCACTACGACGAGACCTCCCTCGCCCTGATCCAGGCTTTCGCTGCCGCTGGAAAGCCCGTCTCCGCCGTCTGCCACGGCCCGACCGTGTTCATCAAGGCGACGACCAAGGCCGGCCAGCCCTTGCTCGCCAACTCCACCGTCACCGCCTTCACCAACGTCGAGGAAGACCAGGCCCAACTGACCGAGCTCATGCCATACCTGGTCGAGACTGAGATGAACAAGATCCCCGGATGTCAATTTGTGAAGGCCGATCAGCCGTGGGGCGAGAAGGTTGTCGTCTCGAAGACCTCCGACGGCGCGACTCTGATCACCGGGCAGAACCCGGCCAGTGCGACGGGCGTTGGAAAGGAGATCCTGAAGGCTCTGGGACTTTAAATTACAGATTACCATGTGCTGATAATTCATGAAATGTATGATTGTTATGAGAAGAAATAAGTGATCATCTTCTGCCTTTGGCTTCATTTGTTGTTCTTCCGTCGGATTCCGGCGGATCAATGTATATCTAACACGCCGACCACCCTGACAGCGATGATCCCCCCCCATTCTACCTGTCCATGGGCGAATCAGCCTTACTCCATGCCGAGCGTGGTCGTCAACCACCGGAGATGCAAAGGGGGACTGATAAGCACCCCGCTCCAATATCCTGAAGACCTCCCATTTGGGGAATCGTCAGGGCGGTCCAGGTACTAAATTAGCCAAGCCCCTAGCAGCGGCCAAAGGCGTTGCGGCATTGCAGAATGTGTGCTACTGTATTGCATGCGCTCATGTACGCCAAGAACCCGGCCGGGCACATGGTGTTTTGACTGGCTTGAGCACGTTACACCCGGCAGATGAAGCCATATGCAAGGGATGGAGCTGATCGCCGCGGCAGTGGGCATATTTAAAAGCTCGCCAGCCACAATGTGCGTGTAAACAGTGCGTTTCTTCTATATCCAACAATCTTCCTTGGTCCAGTCGCATCATGGTCCATTTCACCGTCCTGGCCCTCTTGGCCCTGCCCTTCGTGAATGCCATCCCTGCCCCGGCGCCTGTCCCAACTCCCCCGGGAATCCCATCGACAACCACGGCTGAGAATGAATTGGCTGGATTAACAGTCGCTGCGCAGGGCCCGCAGGATGGCTATGACCGGGATAAGTTTCCCCATTGGATCAGCCAGGGCCAGTATGTATTGTCATCTATTTTTGGGGGATAAATGTGCTAAACCACTTTACGAAAGTTCATGTGATACGCGTGAGGTCGTGCTTGCTCGCGATGGCGAGAATGTCGAGAAGAACGATTCTTGCTCTCCCACTAGTGGGACATGGTTGTCGCCGTACGATGGAAAGACTTGGACGGATAAAAGCGATCTAGACATCGACCATGTTGTTCCGCTTTCCAATGCCTGGAAGGTAAGTCTGTCATCGTCCATACATGGATGGATTCTGATCTAATGGTTAATGAAATTTCAGAGCGGAGCGGCAGACTGGACCACGGACCAACGTCAAGCGTTTGCCAATGACTTGACGAATCCACAACTAATTGCAGTGACAGGCACTGTTAACCGCCAGAAGAGTGATGACGGGCCGGAGGAGTGGAAGCCTCCTCTGAGTAAGTTCGTCCCAATATTCTATCTGGTCGCGCGCTAACTGTGTAGCTTCGTATTATTGCACCTATGCAAAGATGTGGGTCCGAGTCAAGTCGGTGTATAACTTGACTATTACCCAGGATGAGAAGGGTGCTCTTGTTGATATGCTTGACTCGTGTTAGTGATCATACTGTACATACTGACCATAATATCACGTGTTGCCAGTCCACCGGAGCATGGACATGATATAGTATGGATGAACTTGCGATCTTCAGGTGCAGTTTATATTATTTACTATCCTCACATTTGCCCCAAAGTTCAGTTGTGTGCTATAGTTATGTCTATCTGTGGATATGCTTGCCAATGAGGGCAGTCTACAATCACATCGAGTTCCTCTGGTCGCGGCATCTTCATGAGAGAAACTATATATCAACGCATTAAGAAAAAAAAGTAATACGAATATAAGATTTTCAGATATGGCAAAGGTATGTCTCGTTGGCCGGGTGCGCAATTGTACTAATAGCTAAGTCTCATAAAAAACAGGATTCCGAATATTCATTCACAGTAACTTAAGCACCTTCTAATATAGCAATCAATAGTATCTGGCAGGCCCAGCTTGTCCGGTATTGTATGGTGGCCCAGCATTGGATTGTGGTCCAGCATTGGATTGTGATCCAGGGTTGTGCTGTGGCCAAGCATTGGACTGTTGCCCAGTATTGTACCCTGGGCCAGGATTAGGTTGCGGTCCAGGATTGTACTCCGATCCAGTATTAGGTTGTGTTCCAGCATTGTATTGTGGCCCAGCATTATACTGCGATCCAACATTATACTCTGGGCCAGCATTGTACTGTGATCCAGCATTGGGTTGCGGTCCAACATTATGCTGCGATCCAGCGTTGGATGGTGGTCCAGGGTTGAATTGTGGCCCAGCATTGTAGTCTGAACCAACATTGTACTGTGGTCCAGGGTTCTGCTGCAGTCCAGCATTGGGTTGTGGTCCAGTATTATACTCTGATCCAGGATTGTACTGTGGTCTAGCAGTAGGCTGTGTTCCAGCATTGTGCTGCAGTCCAGAATTGTACTCTGGTCCAGCATTGTACTGTGGACCTTGATTTGGAGGCGGTTGAACCTGATCCATCTGAGTACCCGCAAAATCTCCATATGGAAGATCGCTGGGACTTGGCCCCGTTGCCATGTTAACCCCCGAGGGTGTCTGCTCGAACTGTACATCACCTTGCGCCGCTCGAACCGTGTGCGTCAGCATTTTCACCGAGGGATTGTCGACCCAGGCGTGGCCACTCAGGATTTCCTTGGCGGGCAGCTTTCGACCGTAGAATCGTTCGTTCTCATCTATACGCTCGATGACGACCGTTCCGTCAATCTGCACACCCGCATAAAATCCTCGGCTCTTGACATAGGTCCAGATCGGGGCTCGCCGTTTATGAACCTCCGACTCTAGCACACCGCCGATTCCAACTGGCCCAGCAGCAACACTGATCTCGCTTCCGAGAGTAACCCGGACCTTCGTGAATGCCTCCAGTGCCTCATACGTATTGATCACCATCACACAATCGTAGATGTCTGCGCCGACCAGAAATCCCAACCCGGCGGTATGCAGCAGGATCCCCGACGGCGCACTCCATTCACCGGTTTCCGGCACTCTGCTAATAAGAACACCACTACCGCCCGCACCGCTGAACCATAGCCCCGTTCGCATAGCCGTAAAGATAGCCAATCCCTTCGCCTGTCGGATCACTTCGGTCGGGATCTTCTTTAACACTTTCGGCTTCCCTCGCGGCTTGTCGATCACCTGTTTTCCTCCTTTCGTTTCCGGTGCAGGCGTGCTTTCTTTGGATTCCTCGACATAGACACCATCTTTGCAGAAGCTCTGCAGAATGCGCGCTACCTTCTCGCTTTCCTTGTCTAGTGTCATGGGCCAGAAGGCCTCGGAGCCGAGCTTGTTCGTCAGGCGGTTAACGGGGGGCCCGAGTTTGTCCAGCGCATCCCAGGCTTTGTCGAAGTTTTTCTTGCCGATGACTTTTGTTTTGTTCCATATTGAGTTTTGCTTGTTTGGTGTTTGAGACATGGTGAGATGCGATGGTGTATGCTGTCTATGGTTCTCGGACCTTTTTCTGGGGTCGAAGTGTAGTTAATTAGGCTATGTTGTCAGAAGTGCTATTCAGAAACAAGGAGAGCCGATGATAAAAGCAGGTCATCGTTGGAATTTATTAGTCTCGAGCACGAAAGGAACAGTAAGCAACGGAGTGAATCCAGGACATTGAGCGGGGCAGGATTCATGATCCCAACAGCTAAGCATTTCACCTGGCGCAGTGATTGGTGACCAGCCTCCACTTCCGACGGGATGCGCGGTCGCTCCACTCGTCCCATCGCGGGAATTTTTCGTGTTCGGTGCTATAAAAAGCCTTTTCATTGTTTCGTGAGACGCCGGCCACTTTCTAGTACAATGAAATCCATGCAGGGCGTCTAACCCAGCTTAGCCCCAGCGCCCAATGTACTCCGTAGTGCGTCCTTAATTAAGTACTGGCCTATGTACTAATACAAGCGTTCAACCACCCAAGCACTAAATATCGATCATGATGCGGGGAAATCCCATTTTTTCTGTCAATGTGAACTAGTTGGCAAAGGAAGTTTCCGATGTAGTCGGGACACGATCTCCGTATACTCCTCCTCGGCCTCGGCTGTAATAAGACCATGCCGAACGAAGAAATCCACGAGAACACTCGCGCTGGCCGGTTTGAATTTACCGTCCAACATGGCCTTTTTCACTTCATTCGTGTCCATCAGATGAAAGGCATATACATCGTCGTCGACCACTTTGAACACCATATCTGAGTCGACTTCAAGGTCATAAACATAGAGCACCCCCGGGTTGATGAGCCCCGGGTGACCACCAGATCGCTCATCGCTGATACCGATCCAGTTCACGGTACCTGCAGCCCGTGCCTTCGTCCTAATCAGATCCTCAGACATCGCGGCCTCCTCCGATGCCTCGCGAACCAAACACTCTAACGGCTGCTCTCCGATGGCCATCCCACCCGCCACAGTATTATCCAACATACCCCCATAGGCCTTGTTAAACTGTCGCTGCGGAATCCAGAACTTCAACCCAGCCTCCGTCCGGGTGTACACTGTCATATGTACCCCACGGCCTATGATACCAAGATACGAGAAGAAACTTCGATCAACCCCCACCGGAAACCTAGCACCGACAATCGGGAACTGCTCGTGTCTTTTCTTCCCGAATTTAGGAAACACTCCTTTCTCACGCGCAAGTTCCGCCTGTCGCTCAATGATCTCCGTGCATTTCTCTTGCCAGTTGGCGCCCTCGGGCCGAATAAGGTGCACTTCTTTTTGCGGGGCAGGAAGCACTCGGAAGTCTGCTGTCCATGGCATCTGCTCTACCACAGCATCAATCAAGAGACCGTGCGGTCTAGGATCCTCCGGGAGATAGAATTTCCATAGCGAGGCCTGTACTTGCGCGTGTGCGGAATCTGTATCTTCCGCGTAAGGAAAGCTGAGCGGTCTTTTAGCGGGGTTATACGGGGTTTTTTGGAGAGCGCTTACTTATCGCAATCCTTTACAACATCTAGTAAGGTCTTCATCGTGGCTGGTAAATAATTGCTGCGGATCGGTTCTGGGTTGCTGGGCTGGGCGCATCCATGCGGGGCGCGAAACTGGTGGGGAAAAACTATGTTCCCATGCCGAGGTATTTCATTATGGATTTGTACTGCTATGGTACTGTTGCTGCACCGATTAGTTGCTATGTTTGTGTGTAATGATGTACTGTGCATATGAAATACTCCCAGGTCGGTAAATGAATGAGACCGGGTGTTAGCTGGTAAATGGTATAAAGCCGACATAGTACCTCCGTCGCAACACCCAGGCGAGGCGAAGTCGCCCGAAGATTGCAGTAATTTTAATTATGAATGGTATCACATTTCGTGATTCCAAGGTTCATGGCCTTCAAAGATATCGAGTTTCTGATTTACTAAAAGCTATTGATGGTGTTGCCGACCTGGTGGCGGATGAACCCTGGTATTGGCCTTGGAAGGGAATGGAGCACGAAAGCAAACAGTCACATCGCATCATAGACATTTAGAAGCTTCTAAGACAATATTACAGGACTTATTGAATATGGGTAACTGGGTGTTATGCAAGTATTCAAGCATCCACTAGCCTGATAAGATTGAGCCCCTCCGGGAATGTATAAAAAAGATGAATGTGTCCTTGGTAGCAAAATATATAATTCACGGAAGCGAAGAGTACTAGGTACAACACTGTTCACACCAGTATGCAACAAAGGCATGCATTTGACGCATGAATAAGCTATCGACAGCCTTATTGCAGCATTAAGGGACAAAATATACCCCATCCATCAATCTATATGTAGGTATGGTAGGGCATGCGGATGGGGATGAATATCTACTAGGAATGCACTTGTCCATCCACGTAGTAGGCTTTTCTTTAGTTTTGCCTTATGTAGTCAAAAAAGAATGCGTTCTTCAACAAGTAGCCGGGCTAGCTCAATCGGTAGAGCGTGAGACTCTTAGTCGTCACGGTATCTCAAGGTTGCGGGTTCGACCCCCGCGTTCGGCTTCTCTTTTTGTTTTTGCTTCAACATCGGAATGGAAAGTCTCCTACTTTTAGGCATCTAAAAGGTCGACTAACAGCCTCTGGATGCGTGATGCCTGTTGTCCTGTTTTTCTTTTTTTTTCAATTGTTAATGTGTTGCACTCTTCTAGTCTAGTAACCCAATATCCCGTCTCTATTTACTGTAGCTATTCAATATTGATTGGAACTCATGAACTAATTAACTGCGTTCACTAGTGTAATTGACTACTAAGTTTTGTGTTAGTTCGATATAATATCTGCAGCTTTCTCTGCAATTGCATATACAACTGCCTGGTAGTGTGCTGTTATCGGCAAAGGTATGATGCTGGCATCGACTACCCTGAGACCTTCGACGCCTTTCACACGGAGCTCAGTATCTACAACATTCCCCATTGACGCTGTGCCAGCGGGATGATAGAATGTATTCCCCCCTTGTTTTACTTGAGCGTCGATTTCTTCGTCTGTGGCGTCGGGCCCTAGCGGGTTAAACCCAGGATGCGGCGTCTCACATTCGATCATCGCTCTGCCTTCAGGTGTCTCTCGGAGAACTTGTGTTACCTGTCGAATGGCGGCCCGAAGGATCGCACGATCAACTTCAGTGGAATAATAGTTTGGATCGATAAGAGGCGGGATCATTGGGTCGCTCGACGCTATGGTAACATGGCCTCGCGAAGTGGGGACCATGTCTAGAATAGCTGACGCAACATGGGTGCCATCCATCGGGATATCAGCACCCGCAACAGCTGCACCAGCAGGGGCGTAAACAATGAGAATCTCAGCATGGCAGGAATCAGGGGCAAGATAAGGATGCTTCCCAAGAGCCGATTCGCTCTCACCGTCAGCAGTCAATGCTTCCATCAACACCTCACGTGGAGCTTGCACAGTGACGTTCCAGTCAGCCGGGAGACCCAACGCATACGCTGGGTTCTTCCATAACGGAGTACCCATGGACAAGCCTTGCTCCGGATGCCGCAGTTTCCACCACCGCACAAACGAGAAGTGGTCATGAAGGTTGCAGCCGACGCCCGGCGCATTGACCAGTTGCGTGATATTGTGGTTTGCGATCTCTGCCGGCCCAATCCCAGAGAGCATCAGCACCTGGGGTGTGCGGTATGCACCAGCCGAGACAATGACTTCTCGTGATGCGAAGTGTTTCTCTCCGCCTACCACTTCTACTCCCGTTGCGACTTTCTCTTTCTTGTCATCCCGATCCTCGAGAATAATTCGCTTTACCATTGTGTCGGTCATGACGGTAATTCCGGAACAGTTAAGTGTACCATATGCTTCACTCGAAATCTGTCGTTGGCCTGCACGCCAATTCTCCACTAACTCCCCCAGCCCTAGCGGCGATCCCGCGTTTGCGTCTGCAACATATTCCACGCCGACCCTGGCCCAAGCCTCCCGCAGCGGCTCCCTCAAACCGTACTTCCTGTCGGAGCTACTAGCAGAGACCGAAGTATTGTGTATTGGTCCATCGGTACCATGCGTGGCCGGATCTGCCTTTGTGCCATCGAAATGTGTTTCGGTTTTCTTGAAGTATGGCAGTAGGCTTCGTAACTCCATCCATCATCGCCGACTAACTTCGCCCAGCGGTCATAGTCGGCGGCATTTCCGCGAGTCCAGGTGCCATAGTTCGTGGCAGAACTACCCCCAAGAGCCTTGCCTGCGCTGTTGTAGCATTCCCTGCCGTTAAGATGCTTCTGGGGCACCGTGGTATAGGCCCAGTCGAGTGGGGAATGATGGGCACCGAAACACGCAAGGGGGGCGCCGGTGAGGGGGTGGCCGACGGCGTTGGCTCCGGCCTCTATGATCAGAATATTGAGTGAGTTGTTCTTTTCATAAAGCCGGCTGGCAAGTGCGCATCCGGCAAGCCCCCCGCCGATTATAATGTAGTCTCTTGTTGAGCTTGACATTAGGGTTATTAATGATGCGGGATAATCTGGTCGTCTGGTTTGGATCAGCTAAAGAGCGGTTGGAATTAATTAGAGATGATATTAACAGGGAAGTGGTAGAATGTGTACGCATATTTATATTAAATGTATCGGCAATGCCTATATCAATGCAGCAATGTTGTTCAAATGTTGTTCAATTGACATAGTGTACAATGTAAGGCCCCCACGCCGAGACGCGAGCATAGACGACCAGGCCAACCACAATGCTGTTCCACTGAGGAATCCTCGAAGAGGTGGGATCAACGGACAATAATGACCCACCTGAGATGTTTAATTCCGTAACTGAATGAGGGGGGATTGGCTCTGTCTGGTTGATTATCCCCACCCGCCGTGCTGCGTATATTCTAGAGAATGTAACCTAGCCTATGGGTATGTACAATAGTAGCAAAGACAAGGGGCTATGTTATAACCCACAACAAGGAAATTGCATCCCATAGGATACTTACGTTGCTAAATATCCCACTTGAAACCATTATCGTCGTGTCGTCACTCTGAGAGGCTGCCGATGTTGGCACTAGATCCTTCCTCGCTAGGTCAATGGAACTATATGCGAGAGGTCCAGCAGCTTGACTGAGCTGGGCTTTTGGAATTAGCAAATAGTGTTGGCTAAAAGGTTGGCCTATTATCATAATACTTGAATCTGTTGATAAGAATATTTCTTGTTTTATACTAAACCATTCCGTTATTGCGTTAGATCTGTGTAAGCCCCGGATTCAATCCCCGTGATGCAACGCATTGCTGAATATATTGATACCACGATGCACCTATATATCTTAATTACTGTCTGAGAAACCCTTTATGAATGAGTATAATTCAATTTGTTGCATTTCTTTCCCCTGCTTCTACATTCTAGGCTGATAACCTATCAGCATAACCTTACCCACCTGAGGTCTTCTACCGGCCATTCCCGTAGATAAGATATGGCATTCGTCTTGCCAGTTATCATCCCTGGCAATTCCTACCACGGTGATTCAGAATTTCGGAAGCGGGCGAGGCTTAGCAATCTTTTCATACGCTCCCATGAACTGCAATAGAGTCCCCTCTTCATCCGCCCTAGCCACCAGACATAGACCGAACGGCCGGCCATTGTAGCCAAGTTGTCCTATCGGGACCGTGGCGACAGGATACCCTGATTATATTAGCAACGACGAGTCAAACGTACACATGATGAGTTGTTACCTGCAGCAGAAGCATGAACACATAGTGGGGAGTCTCCCGGAGCTGCCAGGATATTGATTCTTTCCTTATCAAATAGGTCATCCAGAATATCTCTCGCGGCCCTGCGAAGGTTCTGTTTCATCTCATCTATATGCTTCTTTTCTTCAACAGTGTTCATTGCCCCTTCCAGATCATTCTGCTCGACGAATGCTGCGTTGTGTTAGTAACTCTTCACGAAGACCGTGACATTGTGCCCTCTCTGTCAACCTACGAGCTGGGAGGGCTTTTTCGCTGTTTTCTTTATTGAACTTGACGATATCTGCAACGCTTGTTACAGCGCACTCATCAAACGAGCGAATAAAATTAGGGATGCAGACATTTTTGAAGTCCCAATCTGGGAGTGGTTAGCCATCCTGACTTCATCTTAAACTGCAACAACCTACATGCGACTGGCAATGTAGTATTCGGTAAAACTGAGGGATCCTTGCAGTAAATTGGGTATTTAAGAGGACAGCCTCCGTTCCGTAGAGCGGATACCGTCTCCTCGTACTCATCTACCTAGAATCAACGGTTAGAGCTCTGAACTGATGAAGCGATAGTGACGTACCATTTGCTCTGCGGTGCCCTCAAATTGCGTACAAAAGTCCGGCGACATGCTCCACTCTTTTGGGTCCAGGAAGCCTAGCGAAAGACCTTCCCAGGAACTCAAATGGACAGAGTTAAACAGGCGACCGAGCAGAATCTCAGAAAGAACGCGAACGTCAGCTGCTGATTTTGCCATAGGACCCGGGCTATCGAAAAACTCCGTCATGGTGTATAACCCAGTAGTATCCTGGACCCCGGTAGTAGGCTTGAGCGCATACAAACCGGCGCGTGTTGACGGAGTCACAATGGAACCTATGGTCTCAGTGCCTATTGCAAGAGGGCTAAACCCAGCGGCTACAGCGACCGCAGAACCAGTGGATGAACCCCCAGGAGCCTGCTTAGGATCAGTACAGATGAAGAACATCTGTAATTCCATCTACTCACTGAGTGGCCAAGTATCTTCTCATCATCCTCTATCTTCCCAACATACGGCGATAGAGTTTGACCACCATGAGCAGACAAACCGGGCATCATCATGGTCATTTTCATACCAGCGAACTCCTATAACAACGGTCAATCCAATAATGTTCCCAGGAAGCTAAACGTCAACTGACAGTCATGTTCGCCTTCCCCAAGATAATCAAGCCAGCGTCAATCAGCCGTTGAGTGATGGCTCCGTTCTTTGACGCCTTGGCTCCGATGAACGCATATGATCCAGCTGTGGTGCTCATGCCCAGCTCTGACGCTGTGACAAAGCTATCTTTCAAAATTATAGGAATTCCGTGAAACGGGCCCCGGATTTGCCCTTTCTGGCGCTCCTCATCCCGAGCCTGGGCGATTTTGAGGACCTTGTCCCGCGGGGCAGGCGAGATAAGCGCATTGAGTACAGGCTCATAGCGATCGATTTGTGCTAAGTACTCTGCCACAGTTTCGGCGCTCGTGATCTTGTTCTCTTCGAGTAGCCGCTGCAGGTCGACCGCGTTAGTCGTGAGGACGTTGAAAGCCATTTCTACGCTGAAGCTTGGGATTTGGGTGAGGAGCTACCAGGGTATTCTTGGTGCTTCTGTCGGTGAAGTTCATTTTAGCGCAGTGCGAGCACGTGCTTGTCTAATTAATTAAGCAATCAAAACCTGGATCTTGCTGCCTGGTCTCCAAGTATCTAGAGTAATCAATAATAACGCATGATGCTTCGATATTCCAGCCTTGAAACTTACAAAAAGCGATCGTTCACCAGTTGTGGTGCATGATAGCATTAAACTCTTATTCGGCTCCCTGTGTTTGTCCTAACTGAAGCTTCTTTTTCACGGTATCGAATGCAGAATGCGAATTCACCCAGTTCACCAGCTTCGGGTACTTCAACACTTAGGCCGAGGCCCTCTGATCTCCACCTTCCCACCCTGGCTTGCTACTAAGTACTCACGAGACAACGCAGATGAATTTGCCCTTGTCAAAGGCTTAGACGGTCAAATCCCCACATACCTTGAAGTCTTTCGAGATGGCGTACCTTAACCTCTTGTGGTAGTGTATATTCAAAGATGAATACGACTACTCCTCCATCAATGCCTTCCAAGGGTCAGAGGCTGAGGTCGTGCGAAGTGTAAACGCTTGCGTTCAGAGGCTCAGAGAGGTTCTTATGTGTCCCACCTCCAAATGGGAGCAGTAATGAAGACACTTGTGCATTTTCCAGGGTGAAAGCCTTGGAAAGTACTGCGTATATACATATACTGTCAAGGACTAAAAGCCAGATATAAAGCAAGAGACAAAGACACCACCTTGTCGTGGCTCGGACCTTGTGAATCTCCTTCATCTTTGTCTAAACAAAGACATGATACAGTGAGTTAATTATATCTTCCACTACTCCAACTGTCATAGCTTGGCTGAGAGTGCGATGTACAGTATTCCGTTACTGCAATCTCGACGGTCACTGGTAAGCACCATGGTTGGGCAATTTACCACACGTGGTATGGTTCCCGTATAATTGACACTATGAACCAAAAGTCGACCACAAATATGAACAAACAAAGAGTTGTGATAGGGGACAATAAGACTTAGTTACAACATCTTAAATAGAGTTCTAGCTAATATGTAGGACTCAAGCATGCCTTTACTAGTCCACCTTTTCTCCCCCACGTCTAACTTTAGGATACGTCCTGCTTTTTTACTATCCCATTCATGGTCCCATTTATTGTCGGCAAAATGGAGCAGCAATCGCAGATGGGACCACCACCCACTCCAACAACAACAGAATTGCATCCTCCGTCATACGCGGAATCCGTGGCAGAGACAATTGACGTGTTTTTCTATCCAGACTGGCATTACAGAGGGGGATGCGACGACTCCATGGTCAAGACACTAGATGACCTGCTGAACAAGGATCTATCGTTCATGCACCCAGGAACAGATTTCTTCGCGTTCTACTCCTTCCTCTTAAAAATGGGTGAGCAACGTATGGAGTTGTGGACCCCAGATGGGCGTTTCCAGCCCATCGCAGTCATCGAACTTCGGGGGCCGTATCTACGAGAGCTACGCGCATGCGAGGGCAAGGCCCTTGTGTATTTAATGCACCCAAAGAATGAGCTCTTCGTCAAAGAATGCTATTTTATTGTCCAGGAAACAATCGTGCCTACACCTCAGAGGAGCGGCGTTGCAGGAAAGCTTGTATCACTGTTTGATAAGTCGAAGCAGGTGGAGCGGAAATACTGGATCAAGGCCGCACTCCAAGGGGAACGCTATATCTTTCGGCAAATAGCCCCAAGTGAGGAGCCTATGCCGGAAGAATGTGTTGGCGTTAAGTCTATTTGCTATCAGAGGTTTTGGCCGTGAAGCAGACATTCATAGCATGGAGAGCTGGCCCTGGATGTGGGCGTTATCGTGGTGACAGAATAACTATCCCATTTACTAGTACATCCATCAGGTGACGAACATTTCCAGCGGCTTTGCCGGCCTTTCCCTGTTATAGTTTAAAATTCAAACAGCCCTAATTTAAAACTGCATATCCGTTTCAGCTGCGCTCAAAGACTTTTCAAGACGCTTCAGCCCTTCCTCTAACGCATTCTTCCCCACCGTAAATGTAAGCCGGAACCACCCAAACTCCTCCGCCGCATATACACTACCGGGGGTAATCATAAGGCCATTCTGAGCGCATATATCTGCAAACTTCTGCTCACGTTGTTTATATATGCTAGCGTCAGGAGAAGTCATTCTCAGTTCGCTATAATCGTTCTGTTGCCGCAACGATTTGGGTATAAGCAGATGTCGTAGATCGACCCAGATGAAGAGCCCAGCATTCCTTGAGGATATTAGCCTAGGCCCAAGATTACACACAACGGAACTCACATCTCGTAGTAGCTAATCCCATGCTCCCGGAAGAAGGACGTTGCGATACGATAGTTCTCTGCCATGAGTTCGCACTTTCTGAGCATAAAGTCTTCCAGTCTTTGTCTGTCCTCTAGCATGGCTGCCCAGACGTCCTGAAGGACATGCGGTGACCAAGAGAACATACTATACCCATCACGCATCAGGAATAGCCTCCAGGAAAAGGTACAGCTTTCAGTACGAACCTAATGCTAGACATTGCGCCAATTAACCCCTCATTATTGGTACACACGACTCCGAGACGCAATCCGTTCGCGCAAAAGTCTTTGCTTGCCCCGTAAAGTACGTGCATCAGGGTTGGGTCAATGACATCGCGAAGGTCAAGAGAGAGAGTAGACACGAACGGCGTCGGGCTCGGCATCGCAGTATTGGGGAAGACTGATTTTGCGTAGATCTCATCGGAGATGAAATGCAGTTGGTTTCTACCACAGAAAGAGGCGAATTCTAGAAGAGTCTCGGGAGGCTGGATAATAGTTAGCGGATATACAGTTCACGAGTCAGGTTTGCGAGAGGGAGTACAGACATAGCATCGTCCCAGAGGGTTGTGTGGGCTTAAGATGTTGTTGTTAGTAGACAGTTTACTACTTTTCTTTAGTACGGGGTCACCTACTTGGAGATTATAAGAGCACGGATGGCTATACCGTTCTTTTTAGCTTCACGAAGAGCGACTTCCAGAGCCCGCTTGTTTACATCAGGACGGAACAAATCATCCAAGCCAGAGAATCCCTCGACGCCTTCGTACTTAACCCCAATCACCTGACCATTACTTCGGTTCAAAACGTCAAAGCCGAATCCATTGTAATATGGCTGTGGAATGAGAATGCCATCTCCGTCGTTGCAAATGGCCCAGGTCAAGGCGTCAACGGCACTGGCCAAGCCAGGTGTGATAAAGATGTTGTCCTGCGTAATGGTCTGGCGAGAGTGAAAGTCCTCATTCAAGAATGCAGCTGCGGCACGCCGGAGACGACGTGATCCTCGTGGGCCTGTGCTATAGGTGAGGTGACTCAAGGGAAGGACAGTGATCTATGCCCACGAGAAATGAGAAAGTGTAACTAGAGAACTATGAGACGGGATTGTCAACCTGCTCCTTTATCAACTGCCCCATCTCGTCATGCAGAAGGCTATTCTCCGCGAGGCGAAGTATGATGCTTCACTTTCAGTCAGAACATATTCTTACGAGATGCAGACCAATTGGCAACAGATGAACCTACGTCCCATCGGGGTTTTCTGGTGACCAGGGATTGGCCATGGACTTTTCTCGTGGACCCCAGACATCTCGGTGCTCGAAGTTCTCTGCGGCTCGCCTTGACAAGTGATGCTGTAATATGGCTGCATCGATATGCTCCTCTCGATGAAATTCGCTCATACTGGCTAATTTGAAGTGATCCAGTACCCCGCTGTCCACAGGTTCGCATAAATACTTTTGTTAGGAGACTCGGAGCTAAAGGTGGATCAGGGCGCGTTATCAAATTCAATGGTCTCCAGTCGGCCGAGTTGACCATATATGTTCCAGACTTGGCGCGCCCTCCCACGACATATCCGAGATCTTTCTGTACAGTTTATCCTAAGGGTCCCACCATGTATTCGGTAGATGAGATGCTTTTAGCCGGGAGCCAAGTGGGGCGAAGTCATATACTGTTAACCTAGGCGAGAGTATTCGAGCGCTCGGAAGAATAAGGGCGAAACTTTCGCAATACTCGCACAGTGAGAGTATTGACTAAGTGTCCTAATGTTACAGAGGATCAACTTCACGATTTATGGATATGGGTAGCATAGGGTATCCTCGAGAATCCGCCAATACCTCACTTCGTCCGATGACGTTAACTCATAGTTAGATTTTTATGCCTTACGTAAGGAGGACATAACAATCCGTTGCATAAAATATGTCCCTTTAGTAGTAACAGCTGGCGGGGTAATTGACTCTGCGCGTCCACGAAGAGAAAGAAATATTCACCAGTATGATGCTATTCCAGGCTCGGCTTGCCGGGACTGTAGGGCTGACTGGTGTTACTCGCGACCTCATGTAGACCCCCGTCGACAGCAGCAACAGACATCAGAATTGTTACGTAATTGTAGGATCTTCTCGGCATTTCAGTAGAGAGAAAAGTGTTTATCACAATCTCGGTTGTGCTCCACATTTTCCTGGGAAACACCGAGGCTTCTTCGTCACCTGTTTCGCTTTCTGTACTTCATATGGAGATCAGGCTCTATCACTCACTCGTTCATTGTTTTTCTATTTCTAATTTGGGTCGCCTCCAATGATCCTGACATTAAAGTAATGTTTGTAAATCATAACTCTGGGCGGATAATACATAAACAACAGGCTCAAAAGTTGGAATCAATCGTCTGATGATATCTTCGCCATATACCCAACGCCCTGGATATGGATACGATAACGGAGATGGCCGGTCAGGCAAGAGTTTCTGGCGCCACCCATGAAGCCAACGACCAACACATATTGGCTCTCGAGAAAGAAGGACATGGATGCTCGAATCTATCCCCTCCAACGTCATCCACAAGCGCTACATTTAACCATTCCAATTCTAGGAGCAGTTGGGGAAGCGGACGCTTTTCGCAGGAAAAGTGCGGAGAGTACCCCGATGCTCGTGTGGAGGGACGCCTTGCAAGAACGGACCATGGCCCATTCGAGGTCTCTTTCGATAGTGACCAAGACCCGATGTGCCCTCGAAGCATGTCGTCGGCGAGAAAATGGGTGATTGTGTTGATTGTCTGTACCGGAACCTTATGCGTGTAGGCCTCTCTTCTATTGCTCGGTGTTCACCGTGTTAGTTTGCCAAGATGATAGCTGATCAGGTGGATGTAGGACTTGCACTAGCTCAATCTACACAACTACATATACGCAAATGGATCCTGAGTTTAACACGTCCACGCTGATCTCCACCGTAGGGCTGTCGTCCTTCGTCTTGGGGATTGGTACAGGGCCACTGCTCACTGGGCCGCTGAGCGAGCACTACGGACGCAGACCCATCTATCTGGTGGCGTGGTCGATGTTTCTAATTTGGACAATCCCATCGGCCGTGGCGAAGAATGTCCAGACGATTATCGTTTCTCGGTTCTTCAATGGCTTCACTGGAGGCACCTTCCTTTCCGTCGCGGGAGGAACTGCTGGAGACGTATTCTCACAGAATCAGATTCAAGCACCGATGGCGCTTGTCTCATGCGTACCATTCATTGGACCATCCTTGGGCCCTGTGCTGGGGGGCTTCATCAACTCATACTTAGATTGGAGGTGGACCTATTATATCATGATTATTTGGTCCGCTGTGCTGCTCGTCTGCATGATATTCTTCGTACCAGAGACATACCACCCCATCCTACTACGTGCTAAGGCGAGAGCACTTCGCCAAGAAACCGGAAACGATAATTATAGAGCACCGATGGAGAATGACACCAAGACATGGGGACAGATCATCGCAGTCTCACTTCTGCGACCATTCCAGCTTCTCTTCCTAGAACCCATGTGCCTCTGTTTGGACATCTACTCGGCCATCTTATTAGGCATTCTCTACTTATTCTTCGGCACCTTTCCCAGGGTATTCCGCACAACATATGACATGAACCTTTGGCAGGGCGGACTGACGTTTGTGGGAATGATCGTTGGGATGGCTCTCGCTGCCGCGATGACCCCGGTCTGGTCCAACATTCGGGGACGTCTGATGAACAACAATGCCAAAGAACCTGGATGCAGTGAGCCGGAATACCGACTTCCTCCAGCTATTCTCGGTGGCATTCTTATACCTATTGGACTTTTTTGGTTCGGTTGGACTACCTATGCGAGTATTCATTGGATAGTACCCATCATCGGATCGGCTGTCTTTGGAGCAGGGTAAGTACCTGGCAGGCCCCAATCTCTCACCTTGCGCCTGTTCCCTAATTGGTGGCATGTGTCTATCATGTCTGCCGATTCGGGGGAGAGATTGCGCAATTCTTTTACATGGTTTTGCGCTAACCTAATATAACGGAGCAGGTTGTTGCTGGAATTCACTGGCATCTTTACATTTCTTGTATGTTCATACGCTCCCACCCCATTCCTTCCTTGGGGATCCAGAAGACACGAAATGCTCACGGTGAACATAGGTCGACGCCTACCCACAATACGCGGCATCCGCGTTGGCCGCTAATGGGTTCGCTAGGTGCATATTTGCCGGTAGGTCTCAGTCGCAACCAGGCCTCGCCAGCGAAAGTCTATTGTCCTCATTTGCTGACGATAGTTTGAATAGCTGCATTTCCCTTATTTGGTAACCAAATGTACGACAAGCTCGGCTATCAGTGGGCAACTAGTCTTTTGGCATTTCTGACAGTTGTCATGATGCCGTTCCCGTGGCTATTTTTTAAATACGGAAAGGCGCTGAGAGCCAAGAGCAGATTCGCTAAATGAGGTACCGACTTCGGCTTTTGTCGGCATCTAGTTGTCCTTCACCTATGTGTGGTCATATTGAGGAGGGAGGCAGTGGACGCAGTGCAGAGCGGCGCAATGCCAGTTAAAGAGTCCATCCCGTTGCGCGACGACAGAAGTACCAAGAGTGGCTGTGGAATGAACCTTCTACTCACAGAAATGCTTGGCGTTGTAGAAGCTGTTGCATATGGTTGAAGGTTAAACACCTCCGGAGACTCTCCTGTGCCCTGGGTGCACAGTATCGGGAGGATATACCTGCTTGATAGGGCAATGTCGAGCCAAAGGGATATAACGAGGCCCCGGTCTACTAATATTACGTTAGCCAACGTTATACCATTCTAGAACGTTGCTAGAGAACGTGGTTCGTTTCCATCACACCTCCTCACATCCGCTACAAGTAGGAGAATAGGTGGTCACCCTGCCCTCAGAGCACCATAAGATTTTGAATTCCATGTGTAATATATGATTTACATAAAATACATGCGAACAAATGGTGAAAGAATCGTACTCTAAAATTGTAGAGAATTTGCACCCTCCGCCGCATCCAAACCGTCTAATGGCCCAGCTAGCGTTGGCCCTAAACTGTTATGTAGAAGTAGGTCCATGTCGAACGTATTGTCAAGGTAACTTGCCCAGAAGGAACTATACACAATGTGATCAGCTCCTTGTGGCAAATTCCCAGATGGATAAAGATCTCGAAGCTGTGGTCCGTGAATGTAGCTAGTCTGGTTCATCAGCTCATTTCTGTTGGAGCTCTCCAATATAGCTTGTTTAGGACTATGAGCTTGGTATAGCCCCGATGAATTCGAACGAGCCGAGAGCGCTACGTTGCTACGATTGTTCGCAATGCTGGAAGACACATTGATTATCGAGGCAGAGCCCTGCACTGTCAGCCTTCGCAACAGGTTTACAAATGCCTTAGCAATCCAGATCTTGACAGGCCAACTGCTGGCCAGCTCGCTCAATGCTAGTAGACATTGTCGCGACTTGTTCTCGGCCAGTTGACGGCGTATGGGGTCCTTCCGGCAGATGACGATGGTGTGGACGGAGAGCGCAGAGAACAGAGCTGGGACGCTATGTAATGTATTAGGAGGAAGGATCCTTCTTACAGCACAGGAATGGCCATAATCTTACAGGTGGACTAGCCCTTCTTTAATCATCCCGGCACCTAAAAGGTCCTCTGCAAGACGGGTGATGGTGTCAGCAGCCATGCGCCCTCGGACATCACATTCGGCTTCTGCTGGAGACAGATTTTCGATAGCCTTGGGTCGAAACAGAAGGATGAGGCAATTTCTATATTTGATTAGTGTATGTTTGACAGATGGAGGAGGGTTGCACACGTACTGATAGCTGAAATGTATCATGGACGCCCAGAAAGGTGCACCCAATGATCCATCCGGAGTCGTCTTTCGGAGCTGATCCGGCAACTGGGATTCCCACTGGGCAAGTCTTCCGGCCAGCCTTTCTGTATCATATTTGTCCAGCGCAGCATGACGAGGGCTGAACTCGCCAATAAGGATATCGCTAACTAGATAGGTATCGTAAGCTTTCTGAGGGGTCGAGGCCAGTGGGTCGGTGACGACTAACGTATTGTAGCTAATTTTGTCATTTCAAGGGTATAAGCGATATGAAAACTCGTTTGGACGGGGATGAGTGTCTGGTCATAGTCATCGTCAAACTTGAAGTCATCCTCATCGAGGGCTTCAATATCACAGTCCTCATCCCGTATGCGACAGGGTCGGCCGAAGGCCGCGGAGATATGTCGGTCACGCGTCTAGCTGGGTTAGCCTGGTCCAAAAAAAGGGCAACTGGTGGTGAGATACATATATAGCCCACCAAATCCGCTTCCTCAAAGACCTCATGGGTTGGCTCATCGCAGACTGCGACGTGCTAAGATAGTGTCAGCCTAGATTCTTGCCAGGGAGATGACTGAACATACCGGTGCATTCCTAACGATTGAGCGAGAGCTATCGCGCATCCAATCCAATGACAAGGGTCCTTCTGGTCCTCAGGGCCAGCCCACCAAAATCCAAAGAGGAGAAGGACAGCCACAAGATTCATTCGATCATTCTCGTAGTCAGCATCGTATAATGCCTTTGCCCGAAGGTAGTGTGTTTTCCTGGCCGTGGCTCGCTCACTATAGCCAGCCGTGTGAACTAGCTCTTCACTGCCAACCGTGAATCCCAAGAAGAAAATAGTCTGCAGAACAAGTGGAGAGGCTTGGCCCTGATGGTACAACCGTGTGAACCTTTGTCGATCAAACACTGGAAATGCCGGGTGGAGCTTGCAGAAAAATGCTTGGATTAGCTGGTCAGCCACATTGCGGGGTGGCATGATGAAAGCCTCCTGCAAGGAGACCGGTTCTTCAAGACGTGGTGCATGGTTTGTATCTGGTCGGTCTGCAATAGAAGCCGGGATCGGGTAATGCACTTTCAAGGGCTCGGTGGAACCGTCATTGGGACTATAGACCACCTCGACGACGTACGATAAACTCGTAGGCTCGCCTGGCGGTTGTAAATGAGGAGGCGACTGTTCTTGGCCGTTCTGGGATCGGTCTCTAGCATTAATGCCGGCTATTCCCACACCGGGTATCTCAACGCCATTGCCCCGATCGTTTCTTCCTCCTTCGGTTGTTCTGTGGATCGTACCCGTCTGGCCCGAATCGATGGGTCTGTCCACTGCTACCGTCATCTGGGACCGCTTACCGGCAGATGGATCCTTGATTTCCTGTGGCCGTGCAGAGCGATTCCCATCTCGAGCTCGGGTGTGCCGCCGAGTGTACCTAGCAGTGTTGGTAACTTTGACTGGGAATCCTAGCTACTAGTCCGTAGAATCCAAGACCAACATACTTGCCTCGCCTCGATTCAATCAATTCGCACGGCGTTTGCCGAGTGCGACAATGCCAGCAGGGCTGCCCATCAGCCGCATCACATTTCACTCGCCTGGCATTACAGGCCCTACAAGCGACTCGGGCGCGGCGCAGAACAGGCGTAGACGTACTTGCAGGTGACAGGATGCCCTTCGGTTCTCTTCCGATTCAACCATGCTTGTCAAGTTTAGTTTGTCAGTAAGAAAGGGATAGAGAATTGTCCACACCTTCTAACTAGGCGAGGTTGACGGAGTACTCCGTCGAGATTAAGAGCCCGAGGCGGCTCGAATTTTATATGATAAGAACCAATTAAGATGCCTCGGCTTCTTACGAGATTTCTTTGTATGACTAAGCTCACGCTTGTCCATCTTGGGACATTCTTGTTTGGTCATATCGAGAGATTCGCCACAAATCAATACGGAGGGAGCCATCAGGTATACATAGCTAACCCTAGCTTGATATGGTGTCGATAACACATCTTCTCGGTCCTCCGCAAAACACATTCATGCAGGGGGTTTGTCTTGGCGGCAGCAAACAAGGATTCCTCCCTTCAACGGCATGCCATGCATCGTCCAGAGGACTCACCGATATTCCGCCTCAAAGACAATCATCCCTTGCTATAACTTGTCTGAGTCCTTCCTATGAGTACATTATCGTAGCTCCTTGCTAGAGACCCATACTCTACAGCTTCGTAGGTACCGACCAAGTATGACCTCCAGTAAGCCCCTCAAATACCTAGCTACCCTGCTCTGCTCGCTCTCGCCGATATTGGCGCTTTCCCACGACGCAGTGCAGGATCTTCTGCTTAGCGTTCCTCGGGCAGAGAAAATACGGGAGTGGTCTCATTACTACACAAACGCATCACATCTTCCTGGCCAAGGGCTTGAACAGGGTCAGTGGACGAAAGACTTGTGGGAGGGATTTGGCATCGAGACAAACCTCACTACTCACGAAGTGAACCTGACGTATCCCGGCGACCATCGTGTTGCATTACTGGATCTCAGTCGCAAGGATCACTTAGTTCTAGAGGCGCGTCAAATCGAGGATACTGCACCGGGTGCAGGCCAGGGCTTGAAACCATTCATCCCGAGCTTTTTCGCATGGGCAGGTGTTGGCAATGTCACAGCGCAATATATTTTTGCCAACTTTGGATTACGTGAGGACTATGACGATCTGATCAAGGCGCATGTCACCGTCCGGGGTAGGATTGCAGTCGTCAAGACCGTTTTTGGGTCGTCTCTTCTGCGACAACTTCATATGGGAGTCCATCGCCAAGAGCAGATGAAGGCCGCAGAAGAGTATGGTCTCGCTGGATTGATTGTGTACACTGATCCCCAGCTGGACGGTGATATCACTGAAGCCAATGGATATGCGGCGTTTCCGGAAGGTCCAGCTCGTCCATCGAGCATGATCGAACGTGGGGTCATCACCTTTGAAGGCACGTGGGTTCTTTTCTAACTCGCCTACCTAATGGATGGCTCAAACAACTAATTCGGTAGCGTAATCAGGCTCCACATCAATCGTGCCGGCCATGCCCATATCATTTGCTGATGCCATTCCAATTCTTCGGGCTTTGAACGGCTATGGCCCTTCTGCCACAGAGTTTGGTGAGCGATGGCAAGGCGGGGGACTGGGTTATAAAAACGTTCAATATAATGTCGGTCCGTCCCCTAGTAACATCGTGCTGAATATATGTAACAAACCGAACTTTTCCGATGGGCACGTGCACCATGTCATCGGCACCATTCCAGGCAGCACATTCCCAGATGAGGTTATTATGTTGGGAACCCATCGCGATTCCTGGGGCCCCGGGGCTGGTGATGGCTCTAGTGGATCTTCCGCCCTGAATGAAGTAGCCAGGAGCTTTGGCACAGCGTTGACCCAAGGGTGGCAGCCTTCTAGAACAATCATGATAGCCAGCTTCGAGGGACTCGAGTTCAGTTTGCCGGGTACAAAAGATTGGTGGGAACAGAACCAGTGGCTGAACGACAGTGCTTTCGCATACCTGGATGTTGTTTCTGCTGGTGCAGGTAGCAAGTTCCATGTACAAGGAAGCCCTCTTCTTGGGCGGGCAATGCGTTATGGTGCTGGCTTGGTATTGGCTCCCAACACAAAAGCTAAGAACCAAACTATGCTCGACGTGTGGGGCGGAGAAGTGTCATTAGGAACGGGTGGAGACGGGTCAATCCTGCTGGGAACAGCTCTTTTGTCAAGCGTGGACTTTGGATTCTCAGCAGGGGAAGGGGATACTCCATTTCCATATCATTCTCTCTACGATACGGACGAGTGGATGGATCGTTATGGGGATCCGAACCGTGATTATCACCTAACTACAACGAAGATATGGTCCCTTGCGGTCTTTGCTCTTGCCAGCGACGTGTTAATCCCTGTGACGGTCAACGAATACGCCGTTCTCCTGCAAGGCTCTCTGAAATCAGTGAATCTGCCAGGCCTCGATCTCTCCTCTATGGAGAGAGCCATTCGTGATTTGAATCAAGCGACCTTGGCATTTGATGCGTATGCCGACTATCTGGGTAGCCAGATATCAGCTCATCCAGATGAGCCCGAGCTTCTCTGCAAGGCTGGAGAAGTAAACCACAAGTACATCGAGATCGAGCGGCTGTTTGCCGACCCTCACCCTCAACCGGGATCCAGTCATCATCTGATTATCCCCCGAGTACCGTATTACTTTCAATCTAGCGCATTTCCTGCGCTGCAGCAGAGCATCGCTGCGGGTAATTTGTCTGCCGCTGAAGTAAGTCACTTTTGTTATTGTGTTTGTCTATACTAATCAATGTGATTTACCAGACGTACCGAGACATAATAGTCGGGCGTATTCAGGAAGTGGTTGCGTTGCTGACCTTAGATTGCCCTAGTATGACTGTCGTGCCGACACGAAAGACAGTCGCCCTGGGTAGCTGCATGTCGCATATTGAACTTCTGTTAGGTGGTCACCGCTGTGGAAGTCAGACAAAAGACAGCACTAAATCTAACAGTGCCAGGGAAATGATTGATGGTCTCCAAATGTTGCTCAGTTGAGTTTAGTACCCTGTGAGAATCACATTTCAGCGCAGTGTCTCATCGGGCGGTATAATTTCAATAGAGGATACATGATGCAATGAAGCCCAGAAGAATTCTAAGGATTAAGGCTCCAATGAAAATCAACGTTAAATCAAGACCTTGCCTCAGGCTTGCCTGGCTAGCAATCTGCTTAATGCATGCTCTATGTGTGAAAACAAAGCAAAGACGGAGCCCAAGCGGTTTGGATGCGATTCTCGTTGAATTTTCATTCACCTAGTAGGATACCTTATCAATAGGTGTCTATAGGGATGTCAGAAAATTGTAGGCAGTTGGGGCTTGAAGGCCCCATGCTTCTCCGAAGTACATACATCCCTCTTGAAGGTGGTATGTATGCTACGTAGCCTCAACTAAGAGTCTAGTGAGGATCAAACACTCCCTACTGTAGTGAAGATACCCTTTTCGTAGAGTAAACAGTAGCTGCTACATTAAAATATCATGCTTTTGCTGACTGGCGGGGTGAAATTGGCTTAGGTCAGATTATAGTCTGGCATACGGGCGAATGAAGCATGCTAGACCCTGTCTGGTTCAATCGAGGTCAAAGCACCCGAGTGGGCAATAACCCTGCAGATGAGCGGATACCATACCCAAGTTTTGTGTATTTTTGCTTTTTCTTTTTTCCCTCTCAATGCCCACTGGTGACATCTCCTCTCTGCTGGATGGAGCTGTCGCATGCATAGGAACCCCGATCTGGAAAGGGATCACCGGCCTAGAACAAGGGTGCTTTATGGTATCTTCATCCGCAGAACTGCCTTCTCCACCTTCCCCTCACTTGTCATACTTGCACAGCCTTGTTGGAATGCACCTGAACCTATAATACCTGGCTACCCTGCTTGCGTTTATTGGGTAACAGATCTGACTACAAGATAGTGGCTGTCGGGGCATGGACCTCGACGACAGGTCCATCAACGGCTACGATGTGATGAACGACACAGTATACGCGTGCCTCCAAGACCAGGTTGCCAACACTTAAATACTATTGGCCTCGTAGTGTCAGTGGGCAAAAGCAAATTGTCTTACAGGGAGGAGGGGCTTACATTTGGGTGATTGTCTATATTAAACCCGCCCCAAGGCTTCAGACACATCAAAATCTCACTCTCACTTCAAGCTTGTGCTACAGCTAAATTCACCCGCGGCCACCATGGGCAAAAGGCACTTCAAAAATTGGCTGGAGACATTCACAATCAATCCAGCCGATTTCCCTGATCATGAATGGACTTTATACAACGATACAGGCGAGCATATTCGTCTGGACTATCAAGGAGTAAGTTCGCCGCCCCTGTTAGTAGGGTTTGGAATCGGGTGATTGGTGTGAGAGGCATAGAGGTAATGTTAAAATCAGCGCAATACTGCCGAGGGCCAGTTCATTCATCGCCTCGCGGTTCAGAAGACCGGAAGCCAGAGGAGCAGCATTACGACTTCGAGGAAGCCAAATGAGATAATTGCCCGAGTGGACGCGAACGCCACTGCCACGTGGGCTCAAATCAAGCAAGGCCTTATTGAGAGTTATGAAAACGGTGGCAAGGAACTTCAAGGCGTCGTGGGTGGCGTGTGGAATCTGAAGTAAAGAGCGCACTTCGCAAAGATGCACAGAGTGCATCCAACTACCATGAAATAATGTGTATGTTCTAACTATTTCATGGAACGTATCGCATTATAGAAGGTGCCCCTTCAACTTTTAGTTCTACTTCGACATGTCCTTTTGTTATCGTTATTTTCCTTCTTTCTCAGCTTGCACTCGTTACCTATCCAGGTGTTGTGTCAAGTATAGACGGAGTACACTACTAGTACATACTACTAGCCAAGCGAACACTAAGGTATCAATTAGCATTGTAGTTACCCTGGCGTAAATCCGTAACAAACACAGTTGGAGCCAGGTACATCCTTACCCCATGCTAGATCGGTAAACTAATTGATTACTCTAAGCAATCCATGTAAAGACTCTTACAGCCTCTTTGACTACTAGTTACCGATCTGAGTAACATGATGACTAAGATCTGACTCATTCAGCATGTTCGCCGCATGCGAACATCCTTCTGCAACTCTTTGTCTTCCACAGACGTGGACTGTGCGATATATCAGTTCTGATCTAAAGGAAAATGGCGTTTTCGCATCTCTCTAAACCGTGTCTAGAATGGCACACAACCTTCGCCGGATCCTCGCCAGTTTGGCCCTCGGAACCAGCAGTCTCCACTATTCTCTCGATTGCCTCGGAAGTATTGTCCAAGCGTCTGCAAGTGGAGGATGTGACCTTCTTTGCCCAAGGGTCATTCAACAAGAATTATGAGATTGTGGTCCCAAATCAAAAGCAGAAATTCCTTTTTCGCGTCACCCTTCCAGTCGACCCCTTCTTCAAAACAGAGAGTGAAGTTGCTACCCTGGCTTTCCTACGCCAAAAGACTAGCATTCCGGTGCCTGAAGTCGTGGCATGGAGCTCGACATCAGAGAATGCCCTCGGTTATGAATGGATTCTCTTGAAGAAGGTGGAAGGTGTCCCACTCGAGCAAAGGTGGCGTGCAATATCTATGGAAACGAAAGTCCAAATCTCCAAACAATTAGCAGCATACGCCGCTGAGCTACGAGCTGTACCCTTTGACAACGTCGGGAGTCTTTTTTTCGAGGGCACGAACGCCCGTTCTTCAAGAAGCGGCACTACTGAAGACACTGGCCAGATCAAGCTCATGTCCGATTATCTCGGAAAAGGGGTAGAAGTCGGGCCGATGGTTTTGCCATTCTTCTTCTTCAAACGACGACTCTATATCCATTCCCACCGTGGGCCATTCGCCAGTTCTCACCAGTATCTAACCGCAAAGGTGCAAATGCAGACCGCTTGGATCAAGAGTGGGGTTGAGATCGCACAATCTGATGCTAGCGACATTGACTCGGACTGTGACGAGGATCTCCTGGAGGAGGCACCCGAGATGCTAGAAGTATGCGAGTCAGCCCAGGATTTGATTACACGTTTCTTTCCCCCGACGGACCGCGACACAGGCCATACACTCTATCATCACGATCTCAATCAAAACAATGTCATCCTGGATCCAATCAGCCATGACATTGTTGCTGTCATTGATTGGGAAATGACCTGCGTGCTCCCTCAGTGGGCAGCCTTCTACTACCCCAAGATGTTTCTCGATGTGGACCCAGTGACTGAGGAGGAGCCGCCCGTACCGGTGGACTATAATGATGAAAACGACTATACTATCATCCGTCGGGACAGATGGGACGCACGCATCCTTAGGAGGGCTTTTGATACCTGCATTGAGACCTTGTGCAAAGACAACGACAGCACATTGAGCCCTGGCTTTGAAGAGAAGAGAACACTTGAAGATGCCATAGAAGATCTGACAGATAACTGGAGAGGCGCACGAGCAAAGCTGAAAGACCTACAAGGTCAAACTGTGATAGGAGGTACTTGAGTTGTTATCTTAAGGCTAGGTGTACAAGGAATTCCTTTTTAAAGTGAAATGGAGGGGAGGAGGAAATTGACTGGAAAGAAGCCGAACTGGGACTGTAAGGATCTTTTTCACAAGTTGAATAGCTATAATCTGCAATTTGATTCCTCGCTATATATTACGATGAGTTGACGAAATCCTTAGAGCATTGTTATCCCCACTATCTGGGTAAAGCAACTAAAGACTGTATACACTAATGTGCTGCAAGGTTAGAAATAAAACAGAAAGTTGCACTTTGCTTCGAAAAAAAGAAGCAACATTAGAAGAGACCCGAACCTGCAACGCAAGACTAAATCTGATCCATGCGATTGTACTCCGGCAACGCCCAGCTTGCATCCTCACGGAGGATCCATTGACTGACGATATCCAATCGTAGGAAAGCAGCTACCCATAGGAGAAGGTGTACCATGGCAATCCCCCATGATGAAGATGGGGTGTAGTCCCAGAATGTCGAGCCTTTTTCGATCCCCTTCTGAATTTGGAACATAAAAGGTCGATACGTGTCGTCATATGCCTTGAGAGCGAGAAGAAGACGATCCTTTGACTCGAGCTCCACTTCAGAAAAGTTGCTGATCTCTCCCGCGAGGATATAAGCCCCCACTAAGCCTGAGGTCGTTCCCATGCCGGTGGTCGCTGATGGACAATACGCCGCATCTCCGACTAGGACGACTCTGCCGGCAGACCATGAGTCCATTCTGACCACTCCCAGACGCTCGCAGTAGAAATCATCCGCGCTCTGAAGTTCCTTCAAAATCCGGTCTGTCTGCCATCCTGCTCCCCGAAAGATCTCCGCCAAGCCATCCTTTTCCTCCTCAATGTTTCGGCGTGCCTTATCCAGTCGATCTGATTCGGTTTTGCACGCGAGGTATACCTGAACCGAATGTGGGCTATGTCTCCGGGTGAAGATAAAGCGCCGCTCGGGAGCGATATATACAGCCGCGTTGTATTCCTCCCCAGGTTGAATCTCCCGTGGGACAGTGAAATATCCTATGTGAACCCCCAGTGGGTGAAACGGGTCTGGTGCGGATCCGATGATCATCTTGCGTGTGCGCGAGCCTTGCCCATCGGCACCCACCAATAGATCAAACTGGCCGTGGCTGCCGTCAGAAAATTGTACGTCGACATGACTTTCCCGCTGCGTGAAGCTCTCGACCGTTGTTCCGAAGATAAACGTTGCGCGGTCCTTGGTGGCGTCGTATAATAGCCGACAGAGATCGCCTCGCATAATCTCATAGTCAGTGGTGAAGCTCTGCATGCCCAACCCGGATCTATTGGCGGCGAAGTATGCCTTGCGTTTGCCAGTATGATCTACAATTGCCAGACCCTGTTCCCGAATGGACTTGGCGCGAAATTGTTGCTCGAGGCCCATCCGTCGCAAGACTGTGATCCCTGGTTCCCGGAGGTCAACCTGCAGGCCGGTGGCACGCAAGGTCGAATACCTTTCGATGACCGTGACATGGTGGCCCATATTTGACAGCCAAAAGGCAAGGGCATTGCCGGTAATTCCTGCGCCGCAGATGAGAACTTTCAGTCCGGCCATGGCTTCAGCTTCAGCTTCTGTTCTTGTTTCTCACTTTGTCTCTTGGTGAATGCTGGGTGAGGATTGGACATGCAATCTGACTTGACATTGTTTATATGCATTCGCAGTACATCTATAGACATCTCGGGGTTTGACAGGAAAGGAAATTGCCGTAGTTATTCCCGAGGGGTAAGTCCGACTGTCTTTCGATACACATCAAAGACGAGTATGAGAATAGCACCTGGTATATCCTCAAGCCGAGAAGGCAACAGTCCATCATCTAAGCTGAGATTACTGCTTGAGGAGCTGGGTGCCATGGATTGAATGCAACACCGCCCGATTCGGACATCCCAACAAACATGACAAACATCATGGGGTTTCTCGTATATCGAGTTCCAACGACGTGTCGGAAGGTTTTTGGTATCTATCGCATTCATTGTTCTTGCCTCGGTGAGTATTGGCGGGGAGAGGCAGAATTGTACCATACTAGAATATAGATATTGGATTGGGGAACCGACAGAGCAGATGTCACATTCACCTTCTGCACGGAAGAGCTTCGAAGGTATACATATCCCTTTTTGGATGCCATGTGTGATTAAGACATGTGTCTAACTTAGTATCTTAGCGACCGCGCAGGAGCTCGCTCTCAAACCGGAGCTGCTGCAGGGCATGAGCCTTTGGAGTCTTAGTGATGAGCTCCCAAACTATTATCCACTAGTTCACCCCATTATTCAAGGTATCTTCTTGACCTACCGACGCAAGACATGCATACGTTCAGCCTGTTGAATCCAGCCCCACAGGTCACCATGTCCTCGCCCAAGGCCCGTTCTCTCTTAAACGGATGTACCTCGTGGTCTCCATCCTCCAACGGATCAATACAGCTGCTCCGCCTGACATTCCAACCCAATGCCAAGCCCTGTTTGTAAGCCCGACGTTTGAATTAGCATGGACGGTGCAGAGTATCGCCCGAATGATGGCGTCCGCAATGCCATCGGTGAAAGTCTACTGCTGTCCTAGAGGGTTCCATGATGCCCATGACAAGATTGCCGAGCTCCAAGGGTCGGAGATGGGGCGGGTCCCTGATATAGTCATAGGGACACCTGGTCGGATATGGGAGTGTATTACACGTGGATGGTTGAAGACTGACGCAGTCACAATGCTCATCTTCGAGGGGATGGATGATATTTTGGATAGAGGGTATGATGACTCTGTTCTACTGGAGATCTTTCAGAGGGTCGCACACGACAACACGCAAGTTGTGGTGCAATCCGATAGCTTGCACATGTGGAGAAGGATTTGGAAGCTAGTGAGCGATTTTATGCCCTCCCCCGTGCGGGTATGGGATATTTAGGGCTGTCATTAAAACTACCTTAATCCTTTTTGTGAGATTCTTACTCCATACTCCATATGTGCTCCTAAATCCCAGGGATACGTTGATCGATTCGTCGCCCCTGTTGCAGGATTCCGGCCAGGGGAAATAGTATGGCCCGGCCCGAGGTTAAGATTTTTTCCCTAGTCGCAATCCTTAGTATTTAGCCGCAAGGGCATTAACCAATCAGAGCGCGAACCGAACTTCAACGTCACATAAAGTAACTAATAAAATAATGTAAGACTTTTGTGGCGCTGCGGATACACACAATCCATGTAAGCCAAGGCGAACCTAGCAATATGAATAATTTGTTTGTAAATTCGAGTCCGTCAAGCTCAGGTGGTTGAAATACAAGGAAGGGAATACTGCACTGCTCTACGGAGAGCCGCACAACATAGACCCATGAAGATTGAAGCTTTGTAAACGCCGAATCGCGTTGATAACCTCATGTCGATCCCCGACAGAATTTTCTTGGACATTTTCCGAAAGTAACCACTAGGGAAATCCGGATACCACTCGGTTTCCCGATTCTTTGTCATTGGCTGATGGGTGTCGCTGAGTCATTCCATTTTCAGGCACTGGCCAATGGGATTGGATTGAATCCCTGCAGACCGCATGCGGAATGTACTCCGATTTCAACCTTACCAACAGTGGTAATCTATGACCAGGTACCCCAGATTGAAAAAAAAACAAAAATGACTCAAAAAAAAGTGAAGAGATTGGTTACATTGCATTTATCATTGCTCATTAAACGTCCAATGTTACGATTTACGTGTGGCATCCTTCCCCGTTTCCCTCTCAGAACAGGCTCCCAACAGCTCTCCTCACTATGAGCTGCCCGAGAGAAATAGTAGACGCCAGTCAAGGCAATGGCGGTGGTGTGGGCAAGATGGACACCCCCAAACCCAATGGTTGGTCTCCAGATAGCAAGGTGCTGCCCGACGCGCTGGACGACGGCGAGCAGCAGATCATCGAGGCCGGTGAGGCCAAATACCATCGTCTGGGCTGGAAACGCCTCACGATCATGCTGATTATCGAGCTATCGGTCTGGGAGCGCTCTCAATTCCGTCCGCCTTTGCAGCCTTGGGAATGGTTGCAGGGGTCATCTGTTGTGTGGGTATTGGGCTAATTGCCATCTATACATCCTGGATCATCGGAAAGGTGAAACTCGCCTTTCCTGGCGTCCGACACTATGGCGACGCCGGTGGTCTCTTAATGGGCCGTGTGGGCAATGAACTGTTCACCTTCATGTTGATCCTGCAGCTTGTCTTCCTCACTGGGTCAAATTGCCTAACGGGTACGATTGCATGGCGCCATATCACGGATAGCAACAATGTCTGCTCCGTGGTCTTCAGCATTGTTTCTGCCGTGATTCTTCTGTTACTATCCATCCCGTCATCCTTTGCCGACATGGCTTGGCTGGGCTACATTGATTTTGTATCGATCGTGGCCGCTATTGGCATCACAATCATAGCCACCGGTATCCAAGGCACTCAGTCGGGACTCTCCAAGGTCGACTGGTCGGCCCTTCCACAGGGTGATCCAAGCTTCTCGGATGCCTTTATTGCCATTAGCAACATTGTGTTTGCGTACACGTTCGCCAGCTGCTTGTTCTCCTTCATGGACGAGATGCACACCCCGAAGGACTTCACCAAATCGATCTGGACCCTTGGTATCCTGCAGATCGTAATCTATACCGTCACCGGAGCGACCATCTACGCCTTTGTCGGCCAAGAGGTCCAATCGCCTGCGCTCCTCTCCGCTGGCTCCCTCGTGAGCAAGGTTGCCTTTGGCATAGCGCTCCCGGTGATCTTCATTTCCGGCGCGATCGGAACGATTGTCGCAGGGCGTTTGATCCACGGCCGTATCTACGAAAACAGTGTGACCCGTTATGTTAATACAACCAAGGGCTGGATTACCTGGTTGGCTCTCATCACGGTCCTCACGATCCTGGCCTGGGTGATTGCAGAGGCGGTTCCATTCTTCGACGATCTACTCTCGATCACGTCGGCGTTGTTCACATCGGGGTTCTCGTTCTATCTACCCCCGGTGATGTGGTTCTTCCTCCTTCGCAAGGGCAGCTGGTGCTCGCGGGAAAACCTTCCCCTCAGCATTGTGAACCTCTTTGTGTTCATCTTCGGTCTCGTCGTGTTGGTCGGCGGCCTTTATTCCAGTATCCAGGATATAGTAAGTTTCCTTCCCTGTGTCGGATGGATGTGTGCTGACAGATCTTCCCAGAGAAACAATTATCGCACTGGCAATGTCCACAGTCCATTCACCTGTGGTGCGGTCTAGAGCCTTTTTCACTACCAAAATCTCTTTATTCATCCAAGACCCATGACCCATTTCTCAACGGACAGCTGAACAGCAAGCAATGTATGCGCAGACACACCTCTAGACACTTAATGTACATAGACCGCCATGATTAGCATATATGCGACAGCCTTTCAATAGTAATTATATTGGCACTATCATATGCAGAATTCTAGGTACGCGTGAGGGGGAAGGAAGAAGGCGTAACTATAGCCTAACCACATGGAAACAGTGCAAACAAAGTGGACTATGCCTCAGGGCCGCACACCTAATTGCCAGAGATGCCATGGCAAGCCCTATTCGCCGACAGAATCTCCAAGTTCTATTGACCCCAATGCTCACTTTGTGATCCACAGTATCAGTGATTCAACAGAAACAATTCACTACACGGATACAGAGTTTTGGACTGACTCTACAGGAGGGGTACTGCATTGTGCAAGTGGTAATAGTACTCGTGCAGGGCCTTTTTGTGTTCGCGCTAATGCTTGTGGAAACTTGAGACGGAGAAATGGAATCCGTCCGCGTGTGGCGCTGGCATGGGCTGCGTAAAAAGTCTTGGGCAAAATCAGAATTCGGTTTCACTCATTTGAACTGGTTTAAAACCAGAGATCGCCGGGTTGGAGATTAGCTTCAAGTTAGTCGCATCGAAAGACGGTGTGGATATATATTAAGTAGTACCTAGAGCTCGGGTTCGAGATCTAGGAACAACGCTTCGGATCTATGTAGAGTTTAGTTAGTTTAATCCAGGCCTGTGCGAAATCTATCTTACTAGATTGAAATACATAAAGTATTACTTAGTTACTGTTGACCTTAAGATATAGATTTAGACTATAGTCGCCCGGTGATGCGTGGCAACAGTGGTTTTGGCAGTTGCACACACGGTACTCTACCACAGTAGTAAGATGATGGATCCACTACTCAACCAGAGAGAGGATGGCTTAGTGTCGATCGACCCCACCATTCGACTCTCCTTGCCGAAGCCCATCGCCTGGAAGATTTCTCCGCAGAACTCGCATTAGTGTGGTGATTTGGTTAGATCGCTTAATAGTTTAGTGTTTCGCCATCTCACCGATAATCTCCCTGCTGTAGGAATGATTGGTGCCTCCCCGGAACATCGCGGCGACGCCGACGAATGCAATCCTAATTGATCGATAGATCGACGTAGATGGGCCACTGCCAGATCTCTCGCGTGGCCTCGGAGGAGCAAAGGAGGTCAAAGCCCGAACGTGGCTGGCGTGATGGAATCTGAGTTCCTGACGTGGTGACCGTGAGAGATGCAGGTCGGGCCAACATTCGATGTACGGGGTGGGTCGTGGCCCAACTTCCATAATCGTGTATATAGTAATCGTCGGAGATTCGTCCAGCTGGGATCCGCGACGCGACTCTCCATCAGTCGATGAGGATGAGAGGCAGCCCGGTCAATGAGACATAAGAGGCGTCAATCACATAAATTTTACTTTTTTCTCTTTCGTTCCAACTGGGAAGAAGAGCGGGCTGTCTGGTGATTAAGAATACTGGAGATCCCATTGTCATTCTAACCAGAAACGGATTTCGAATAAATCAAAGTCACCATGTCTGATCTCGCGCCAGGGAGGCTGGAGCTCCCCGAAGGCGAGATTGAGCAAGAAGTGGAGGACATCGCGTTCGAGCCTCTAAGCAACCACTTCGAATCGATCATCCGAAACGCGCAGGTGAGGTTCCGCGACAATCCCGAAGCTGAAGCACCCACGGATGTTCCTGGTCTTGTCTACGGGGACTCTGAGAGCGATGAAGAACAGTCCACGGCTTGGGGACGGATGGCCAAGAATGTCCTGTCCACCGACTCTGGGCCAGGGTCCCTGGGCGAGATAATTGTCGGCGGCGCAGTCGTCAAGAATGTCGCTTTAGTCGTCCCTGAGAACAGGGAGGGTGGCTTTGGGGATCTGCCCGTTTTGCCCATCACGGCGGTCGGGCAGGAGACGACCGAGCTTCTGGCCGTTGTTGGTCGAGATCCAGAGGAAGGCGGGGCTATGAGTATTCCGGTTTTGCTTATGCCGGATGAAGAGGAGGATCAGGAGGAGCCGAGGAGGGACAGCGCTAGTGATAACATCTCGCGACTTGCAGCTGCTTCTGTTCTTGCAAATATGGGTAAGACGGCCGCTAAACGGAAGACACAGGCCCCTGTGAAGGAGGGGTTGAAGAAGGAAGGCGATGGCACAGCGACTGAGAAGGAGGGTGAGAAGAAAGAGAAGGAAGACAAGGGAGAGAAAGGCAAAGTTGCAAAGACTGAGATGGATAGATACGTACTTTCGGGGGATATTGAGAATCTTTTTGGCATTAAAGGGTTGAAAGGGAAGCTTTACAAGTACAAAGGTAAGGGTTCCAGATGCCACAACACTAGGCTCAACCCTCACTCTCGTTCAGGTCCCGAAACCAAGGAGGATAAGAAGAAAAAGAAAAACAAGAAAGAAGGCGACAAAAAAGGCAAGGAGGAAGGGGAGGATCAATCAAATGAGAGCGATGAGGAAGAAGCTGGGCCCAAGGCCCGAGCTGAAGGTAAGGACACTCTGGAGATCACGGCTGACAGTGACAAGACCGGAAAGAAAGACGAAAAAGAGAGCAAGGAGGACAAGAAGGACAAGGCAGGCAAGAAAGATAAAGAGAAAAAGGAACCGGCTCGCGAGAAGGTAAAGATTAACCCACAAAGCTTGGCTTTGCTAGGTAAGCCGTTGGGGACGCTCCTCCCATTCCTCGAGAGTGAAGAGATTAAAAGTCTACCGATTGAGAATCTCGAGTTCACGTACTGTGAAGAGAAAAGCGGCCACTTTTTCCCACCTGGCCTGCGACTGGAGGTTGATGTGTCGCTGAAAGGTAGCCTACAATGGGTGACAGATGCATTGCAGAAGATGTTTGGTGAGAAAAGGACGCCCAAAAAATCCATCTTAGTGCAGAACTTGGGAAGACTAGGGACTGGTCTAAGCGGCCTAAGGTGGAAAACTTTGTCTTGCGAGGTTATTTCGATGATTTTGGATGCCAAACCTGAGACATTCTGCAATTTAAAACCCTAGGTCTGGAGCTTACAGCGACAAAAGCGGCGAGTAAGGAATCCAAGGGACAGAAAACAGGAAAGGATGGCAATAACACGGACAAGAACAATGAGGATGACAAGGCTACCGAGGAAAAGCCGACCGATGAGCAAACGAAAATGAAGGATGATGAGCCTAAGTCTGAAGTCACGATAAAGAAGGCGTCGACGGTCCAGGTCGAACCTGCAGCTACGGATAGTCTGGTAAGGACATTTCTCAGTCTACCTTCGGTTGGAATCACAGTAACTAAGCCCCGTCCGCCACAGCAAGATGATGCAGATGCCGAAAAAAGGAAGAGGATTCTTCCAAGACGAGCCCATCCAAAGATGACAAGAAAGACAACAAGGACCAGAAGGACAAAGTGAAAAAGTCCTATAACTATGGTTTTGGGTTCTTCGGAACTGTGTCGTTCATCAAAATGCCTCATGCCAACGCACCATTAGACTTACATATTAGGATTGGTAGAGACTTTGAGGTCGAGAAGGATGAAAAAAAAGACAAGAAAGAAGAAAAGAAAGAGGACGGGGGTGGCGGGGAGGAGAAGAAGAAGAAGAAGAAGAAGGAGAATGACTCTAAGAAAGAGGTTGATACGGTGGAGACAACAGGAAAATCAGGCAGTGACACCAATAAAGCAAACGAAGACTCCGTGCCGGTTGCTAAGGAAGTTCTCTCTGCGGACAGCACAGAAGATGCTGGTGGAGAGGAGTCCTTGGAGAAACCAACAGAGGGAGAGAGTAAGCCACAGAAGCCCGAAGAGAAGAAGCACTCGGATGGTAGGCATAAGAGAGTGTGGAGCGTGGTCATTTATTGTGACGAGTGGAAAGATATATACGGTGTCAAAAATGTCTCAGTAGGTAGAACGCCATTTCGATTGGGATCTGCCGTACTAACCGTTGTAGCTGAAAAAAGCCGAGCTGAGGTGGTCGTTCGAGCAAGGGAATTTTGGGAAAACAATGGCATTTGACTTATCTGCCGAGGCGAAGCTCGGCGCGGGGAGTTTCAAGGCCAAGGGCAAGTTCTCCAAGTGTAAGTGGCCCATGGCTTTTCCCAGCTTCATAATATATGTCTAACAACCGAGACAGTAGAAAACTTTGTGGATGCTGAAGTGGGTGATCTCTCACTCACTGACTTCAAGAAGATACATGCCCAGATCCTGGGCCAAGAGGTGCCAGAGGAAAAGAAAAAAGAAGATAAAGAAAAGACTGCACAAGAGGTCAAGGATGATGCAAAGAGAAAGGAAGAAGAGAAGAAGGATGAAACGGAAGAGGCTAAGGGCAACGAGATCACCTTTAAAAAGATCCACCTCAACCTATCTCATAACGTCATCGAAAAAGAGCACACCTGGAAAGGATCCCTTTTATTGGCGGGCCACGTCACTTTCAATGGGAAAGCTAGTGCGCACGCTCTACTTGAGCTCAGCCGCGATGGGTTGACTATTTCAGGAGCCCTGACTGACTACCAGATTCCTGACACCCCTGTCACCATTCAGCAGGCACGGATGCACATTTTCATAGGGTTTAAGCACGGCAAAAAGAACAAGAAGCTTGGAGAGGACAAGTTAAATGACGAGAAATCAATCAGCGAGGCCCCCAGTACAGCGAGGAAAGGCGGTAATCCCGACCAGGGTGAAGGAACGTCAATTACCAAAGCTGGGGTAGACTCCAAGGCGGATGAGGATGCGAAGAAGGGCGTTAAAGAGTCCGATGAGAAGGGGACGAAGAAGAAGGCAAAACGAGAGAGTGAATTTGCAATTCTCGGCGTTGTTAAAATCAATGAAGTGACAGTATCTGTCGGCCTTTATATCGCACGGAAGAATGACAAGGCGAAGCGTGACTGGCTTGCCTTTGGCAGTGTCGGAAATCTTACATTATCACAATTAGTACCGGAGCTCAAGGACTCACCGTTGAACCTACACCTAGACAATATTGCGCTTATTGCATCGTCAGAGGACAGGGAGATAAAAGAAGACGACGACGGGAAAGAAGACAAGAAAGAAGAAGGACGCAAGGATGGAAAGCAAACAGAAAGGGATAACAAGATAGTCGACGTGCAACCAAAGGATAAGAAGAGCAACGGAAAGACTGACAAGACTGACAAGACTGATAAAAAGGCAGATGCGGAGGAAAAGAAGGACAAGAAGGATGATGAGGACAACGAACATCCTGAACATGCAGGTGTTCTCGAGACCGTCGAGTCCTACAAGTACCCTATCCGGAAAGGTAAGCCATAGCATCGTCTTCCTTCAAAGGTCTGACGTGGCTGACTGAAAAGGTGTACAACTATGTGCGACCATCCGGAGCTTTGAGGCCCTGGAACAGCTCAACAAAAATAAGCCAATTGATGGCCTGATTTTGATCATTGCCTTTACACCAGAAGGCCTTGAAATCAGCATTGACCTGCCCAAGACGCTACAGGTGAGAGGGGTACCACGCGGATGTGTGATAGCAATAATCTTCCCTGACGATGAATACATAGGTCCCACTGGATCCGCACGCCATACTTGGGGATTTTGGCGCCACAATTCTTGCGACTGAAGGAGAACTTGAACTGTCTACCACATTAACCCTGTTGTTTGATGACCAAAGGCCTATCAGAGTTACCGGCAAAATAAAAGCATCAGCGTTAGGCGCGGGTGGCGAGCTGTAGGTTCTTTCACTGGGCAACAAGGTCCAGAGACGTTCTGGCACTGACATACCAACAGGTATATGAATAAGAATGACAAATGGATCAATCCATTCCGGGTGAACGAGAAGGTGGTGATATCGCAATTAGGTGTCGGCATTGGAATCAAATATGCCACAGTGTGGGTTATAGGGCCCGAGTAAGTCATCAGGTGAAAACTCCGGGATTGTTCGTCCTAACAGGAATCAGTACACTGTCTATTCGCGGGGCAATTGACGTTGGAAAAGACTTCCATGCCGGTATGGTCCTTAGTGGCGGGTTGAAAAAAGAGCAGGTCATCTGCATCGACATATCTGAAATCAACATATCGAGGATTGTTCAACTGGCTGGAGAGATGACGGACATCGTGTCGCTACAAAGTCTGAACGGAGGAGAGGACTTCCTCATTTTCCGTCAGGTCAAATTCTACATGTCCACTGGGGGCGTGGCCCTTGGGACCCGCTATGAAAGGGGAATACATGTCATGGGCAAGGTGGAGTTTTTCGGCAAGAACGGTGGGTTTGATGGTCAAATCCACGAGGATGGAGTTATGATAAAGGGGGCCATCGATAATTTCAACATCGGTGGCCTTAAAGTTCAATCAGCCAGGACCGAGGGCGAACGGGCAACGCTGGATATCGAAATGACAGGCGACAAACAAAAAGTCCTGATAGACGGGGCAATCCATTTTGATGACTTCAAACTGAGTATCTTGATTGATGCGTATCTGGCGGAGAAACGCCTAGAGGCCGATGTCTCGATCCAGTTTACCGAGCATATACTCCTCCATCTGAAGGCGAACACGATCGTTCCTGACTCTCAATCCTTGGACGGACTGGTTCTGAACTTCGAGGCGGAGATCCGGCCCGAGGTAATCGGAGCGATCTTTGAAGCAATCGACCAGGCCATTGCTACCCTTGGCAAGATGGCATCGGAAAAGCTTGAGAATGCCGAGAAAGAGCTCCAGAAACAGATTGATCAGAAGGATTCTGAGCTCAACACAATGGAGACGGATCTGCAACGTTTGAAGGAAGACGTGGAAAAGGAGGTACGGGAGCGGAAGGCGAAGATCGACGAAGATAGTCAGCAGAGGAAGAAGTTACAACAGAAGCTCAAAAAGCTGCAGCTCGCCGTCGAACAAGCTGAGGAAGAGCAGAACAATAACAAGAGCGAGATCAAGAAGTTAAAAGCTCAGAAAGAAAAGACGGAGCGCGAATTCGATGACAAGATACGTGACAAAAGACTTGAATACCAGCGCGAGGAAGAAGCAGAGCGTGTGAAACAAAAAGAATGGGAAATGGAAAGGCAGAGACTAGAAAAAGAAAAAGAAGCGTCTTTCGGTGATGCATTGAGAAGTAAAGAGGCGGCCGATGCCAACTGGGCATCGTGGGAGGGTAAGTTAATTTACCCTTCATTTCACGATGCGTATAATCCCGAGAAGTACTCACCATTGTCTGTCCACAGCGAAGGAGAAGCGCAAGTGGGAGGAGGTCACGAAATGCGAAGCCGAAGCGTCGAAGGCATGGAAGAAGTGGAAGTGGGGTGAAACCACATACTGGGTAAGACAGGGCGCCTTGGTACTCAGTAGCCACAAATTGCTAATCAACCTGCCTCTTAGAATGGGCGAGCCGCGAAAGAAAAGGTCGACCTGGAGTGGATTCACGCCAAAAAGGCTGCCGAAGCTGAGATCCTTCATGCAGCAGAGTGGATCTTCAGCGATAAGTTATGGATTGATATTGAGAAAGGTCTCACCGAAGCAACAGGGCAGATTGAGAAACACGCCAGAGCCCTACACCATATCATGAATGGCCAGCTTTACACGGCCATCGGGGTACTGGAAACGGATAAGAGAGAGACACTCAACAGGGAGATTGCGGCCATCCAAAATCTCGAAGAAATAAGCAAAGAAATAGAGGGGAAGCTCCGGCGAGCCCGCCAGGAGCTCGAAAAGAACAAAGGCCGGATCACCAAGGAGGAGAAGAAGTTACAAAAGGAGATTGAGGAGCTTCGAGGCGAGCTCAAAACGAGGCCTTTCGAGGATGCATACAAGGCTAAGCTCCAAGACCATGAAAGTGTCACGGCTCAGATCCAGAACATTAAGGAAAAGCTTCAAGAGGTCCGAACAGGCATCGACAAAACCACGAAATTGGCGCGAGCATATGTTCACGTTCTGGAGCAGGGCACCCCCACTGTGAAACGCATTGTTGTAACTGGTTCTACCGAGGTATTTGCGAAGAAGAAGCCACTGACTTTCAAAGTTGAAGCTCGATGGAATAATAAACCGGTGTACATTGAGGCGCAATGGGCACCCGGAAGGAGTGCTATCGATCTGTACGAACAAATTGGCTCGAAAATAGTCAAGGCCGCAGGCGAGCAATCTTGAAGCGGTGGTTGCTCATGATCGCTGGAGATAATAGACTTGACTAGCAAGAGGGAAGCAACTACATTCGTCGACTAGTGAGGGTTGAAGCTTTGCCTTTAGTCTACAATGTTGCTATTCATTGGTATACCTCGTAGCCATAATCAATAGTCCCGAAATAACTGCCCATTCGGGGCCGTCGCATACTTTCTTCAGCACCACATATCAGGCGTTGTCTCGCGTAATGCCACTGTAGCCCTGAACAGCTCAGCGTCCATCTCATGCAGGCTGACATCAGTTCGTAGCCGCCTCCATACCCTCGCTAGCATTTTGGGCTCCAGTGGGGGGTCATGGCCCCCTCCACACAAATCGGGGAAAGACCTGCAGCGGAGAATGGCAGACTTCAGCTAAGCCTGCAAAGTCGGTGAGCAGCGATCCTCTCTGGATCTGGTTGGAAAGGACTGGTGCAGTCATTGCCCCTCCTTCGTTCGACCCCGAGCGTTTCATTAGACCATCCATATGCGCCTGAATGTCGTCGATAAAAGCCAGCTGAACCGTCCATTCAACACAGCCCACAATTCCACCGCATTCTCCAAGATCGATATCATCCTCAACATGGGCAGGATCAACGTACCCCCCAACGACCCCAAGACCCCACGTTGGCTGCTGAACCTGCAGGAATGGAGAATCCAGCCATATACGGAAGTTCCCAGGGAGATCCTTGACCACGAAGGCTACGGCGTGGTGTCTTATACCTGGGGGTATATTGCGCAGTGGGATAAACCAGCATCGGATACGCCCGAGGGGGTTGTGTGGACGGTACCTACTACGTCAAAATGGCCCCTGGTGAGGGCAAGACAGGTGATGGAGAAGATTGGAACTCGGTATGTTTGGTGGGATTGGATGTGTGTTCCTCAGGGTTTGAAGCACCAGCTTGACCCTGAGCTATTCAAGGCCAAAGGAGAGGAGATCGGAAAACAATTGTAAGTAGACAATCCTGGCTTTATGGTTGGCCCTTGTTTGGCTTCACCTACTTGGAGCGAAACGAGAAGAGTCTTTTTACACAGCGTGCGTAGTCTAATCATTCCCAGGCACATTTACAAAAACGCGGCTAAAAGTATCGTCTGGCTCCATTCGACTTCATGGGACGAGGATACTGCAATGAAAGACCTGCTGCTCCTGGAGATGTCACGACCTGGTTACCAGGAACCAAAGCTTGTTCAGGATTATACAGAGAGAGTTGAGAAATGGCTTCGAACTGCTCAAATGGACGAGCACTGGTTGAAGTCTGGTTGGACATTACAGGAAGGCGTCCTTCTAGGGAGCACTGTTCTGATTGATGGACATGGGAATACCTTCTCCGATAGCAGGTTCTACAACGGCTGCCAGGCCACCGTTCGCGATCTGTCAATCCCGGTGTCCGTCCTAGCTCGTAATCTAGCCTCGGCCTATTTTATACAAAGTGAAGGTCACGATCCGGACACTACAAGACCTGGTGCCGGTCAGTTCGGGCATCTGCTGCCGAAATCACCGGAGTCGGTTATTTGGTTACGTCGATCAATACAAACTCTAGCTCAGGCCGGGCTGGTCGGATTCTTCACCTTTAGTCCTCTATCTATTCTGTGTGGGAAGAACAGCCGAAAGTACGGCATGATACAGGACTCCTGTTGGGCGTTGATTGGCGCAATGGAACTGGAGGATATCGAAGTCAGCTACGACTTCCCCATGCCAGAAATCAAGAGAAGGTTTCTCTCCGCACTCGTGGCCAAGTATCAATGGATGATGCTTTTTCTGCCATTTTTGGAGTGTCAAGTCGAAGAGGGAGCGACAGGGACCGTCAAACGGCCCTTCCAGTGGACGGACATCGTGGATGGCGCCTTGCTACCTGCCAGTCTCTTCTTAGTCGAATCACATACCGACCCGGAATTGCCTCTTGAGAAGGAGCCAACACTCCACTTCTCGGACGAGGATTTCATCTCCGAGGACCTCCGTGTAAAAGCACGCGACGGTCAGAGAATGAGCCTCTTCCGTGTCTCAGAAGACTATATCACGTATTTCCGTCACTATCGCCAGGACTCGAATGGGTTGCGGATCGTGTCTTCCCAGACAGTCACTGTGGCGGAGGATCCTCTTCTGGCGAATGCCTGGTTGCTGCCTTTGTGGAATGTCGACATGAAGGGAGATGTGCGGGGGAAACGGTGTTTGCTGGTGCTGCGATTGGAGGGTCCAACTGCGACGGATCAGCCGGTCCACGCGGCGTTCGGTGGGATGATTGATGTGTGGGGGATGGGGTCCAAAAAGGTTGATATCAGGGAGATGAGCTTGGCCTCTTGCTGAAAACCTAGTTGAACAGGACCATGGTTCGCCAAGTATCAATTGAAGTACTAGTACTCTTCTGGGTCAGTCAAATATTATATCCCTAAAGGGGCTTAGGTCCTAGTCCAGAATGTGGTAGGACTCGAAATGCAGGCTTTGTAGTGTGTTGAATGGCTTCAAATTTAGGAAGTGCGCGGAGTTTTGCTGTGATCATAGTAAACAATGGGAGCGAAGCAGCAGCTGGGTCATGTGACCTGGCCAGTTCTCGCCTCGGTCGGTGCCTGAGGCAGAGGACTGGATGCCAATGTCTCAGCCTCACAAGGCTCAACCCGTGCAGTAGTACTCCGTGTGATCTCAACCGTGAAAAAACGTCGATTCCCAAGGACTATTCGGGTAAGTAATAGATTTTGATAGCATTCAGCGGTGTCGTTTACCTTGCCCCTCACGGCTTAATAGTGCCCAGAGCGGGGGCAAAACAGCCAATCGCCTCAGTTGTTTCCCATTTAGCTGCGCCGATACCCCTAAATTCATGGTAGATCAGAGATGATCTTCACCGCTGGCGATGCCGGTTGTTTCAGTAGACACGGTACTGAGATTAAGTGAGCGATGCGGATAAATATGGTCAACGGTCCGCCACGTTTTGGACTGGCCATCTCTCTCCCGCTTTCTGGGCAAGTCTATTCCTTGCGCATCTAGCTTCAAACCAGTCAGCATGGCAATTCCCCATTACGGCGTCTGGGTTGGCAAGCCCACCAGATACAGAGCTGAGACTGCCCGTCAGGACTCCAGATCTCCCCACATTTACCTCCATTTCACCGACGGCTCGCATATGGACAAAGAATATGAAGCAGCTATCAATGTCAAATCCACAAATAGAGATACTCGACTAGTCTTTTGGCTGGATCGAGATCTGCACAACCCGGTAGCTCGTCATCTCGAGCAGCTCGATCCAGGCCTCCACCCCATAAAATCTCACAATCACGACCACCACACCGGATCCGTGCCAGGAATCGACTATCTCCGCACCCCGGGTCTCGTCGACGTGGAGGCAGGTCGACTGCTTCCTCATGACATCCCCGGCCCAATGAATGATGTGCTAGATCTGATGGAGCCCATCCTAAATGATGCAATTCGTCACAGAGCGACCATGTATATCTTTGGTCAGCCATATGACGACGGTATTCATGACATTCATTTGAACCAGGGAAACCTACCGCAGTCTGAAAACGGTGTTTTTGAAGATGGTGGACTCTTCTTCCGGTTCCCGGATGGACATTGGGAGGGTGTTTTTCTGGCGTTTGCATCGCAGAGAGTTCCTACCGATGAGAGTGGGAAGCCTGCTCATTATAGCACCACGTTGGCGCAGATGCTGGGATATGATCAATAGTTATTTTCATCTTATCTTGTATCGTCCATTGTTTTGGATGTTTTGTTTGTATAGACAGCAAGTATTTCGGGGATGATAGACAGCTTAGACCATAAATGTTGTATCTGTTGGAAAACATGTATTGCCGATTGCCATACAGTGTACGTAGGGTAATATATAGTCAGCGCCAAATCGCGACCAAAAAAACAAAGCACTAAATAAAATTATTCAATCCAAGATTACCAGCACAATTGCCATTCTTACGTCTTCGTATCCTAGGACTATGAGTCCTTCAATATTGACTTTAAACTCATCAAATATATTTACAATAGTAGCACTTATATACCATAATTCATTATCTGCTGATAATATATTTAGTAGCATGGAACAACATCCTATACGAGATATCCGATAACCACGATACGGACTTACAAAAAGGAATTTAAGATTAAACATAGCGACATAGTACTATTCTTAGTAGTCCTTTACAGAATCTTCCTTACCAACTAAGATAGATGACCAATTTCAACACTGTCCCCCGTATACTTCATGGCCTTGCGTTATTCATCCCGTGTTCGAATGTAGCATGGTATACCTAATCCAAAGAAGCAACACAGACAGCAGACTGAACCAGCCCAGAAGAACAAAATCACCCAGTCATGTTCAACACATCAAATGAACTCCCTACCGGCTCTTGGAAACTCGAACCAAAGACTCCGTCTCCGTCTCTATCTACTCGCGCCGGACCGCAGTCTCAGCCGTTTTCAAAATCAAGAGTTCCATCGGCAGCTTCCTTTTCTTAGACGCAGATGAGTAGCCCGGCGTGACGTTCTGATAGCCCTCCTCCTGCCCCGTCTGAGGGGTACCGAAACAGAGGTGAGTGACTTTGCGGTAGAGACGACGCGTGGAAGGTAGGTTGATGCAGACTATGCCGCTGAAGCGTTCGATTATGGACCAGTAGGAGGTGGGAACTGTGCCGTCTGCGGGGTAGATGTTAGTTAAGATGAACTTTGCTGTTGGAGAAGGGGGGATGTACATGTAGCGCTTGTGCTTGTTGCGTAGGTGATCACGACTCTGAGTCGGAGGATGCTGACGACTGTTACACTATATAGGTTAGCAATCAGTGGGCTTTGGAGACGAAAGGTACATCTACAAGAATCCTAGCCCAAACATGGACAACAACATGATCTTCCGTGACAAGCTTACAGAAAGACCGGCTATCTTGTGCAGCGGAAGCCCAATAACTGCCCGGTCGAACGCAATATTGCTGGTCGCATTCGCGATGCCAAGGGCATTAAATTGAGACATGAACATTCTGTTTCCCCGTGCCATTTTGTCCGATATATGATACGGGGAGACAGTTAAATGCAGTTGTAAAGGCATAGATCAAAAGGCACAGGGCGTTGATAGCTATGAGCAACCAGGTTGCTCGCCGGATGCCTCTACTTGGGGAGATGCGGAGATACAGACATAGGAATGCCATTTTGGTTGTGGCTAGGGCAGGGATGTAGAGCAGTTGTACGAGCCAGGTGAACTTCAAAATGCGCGTAATGTTGTCAAAGGGGAGGGTCCAGATGTGTTTCCCATAGCCATCCTTTGCCACTGGTCAGATTAGCATTGAATCAAGCCCGAGAGAAGAAATCCAATATACTTGGCTATTCGAGTGCTCCCATTGGAACGGTAAAGATCTATCATTTCCTCAGTCTTCACTCTTTCACTAGTGTTTCTGAAGAGGCATACCAAGGCTAAGATGGCGAAGGCATCCTCCGGCCCAAAGTGATCATGTGACTCAGATCACCGCATGAAGGTAACCAGTATCGCGAGACCCATAAAAACACCTGTAACGGTTGTCGTGATATGAGAAATATCGCGAGGTTCAATCCCGCACATTGTGTTAGACTCATTGTGTGAGGCTATGCAAGTCAGAGAAGAAAGTGAGCTCTACGAGAGGCACATACTCAATGCTTCTTTAACTGTACACGTCATCATAATTCAACTGCTCATATTCTACTGCAGCACTGTATCTGCGCAAACACACTGAATGTCAACGGGCGAACAATATGAGCCATTGCGCCCTGTCTCTATGCATGTCGCCTGGATAATATTAGCTCATACCACCAGGTTTGAGTGAATTCGGCTTACCGCGCATGGAGGCATTTGCTGACAAGCAACCCTAATTACAAGTAGAGCGACAGCTCAGATGTTCATACAGCTAGTCCATATCATGTTAAATAAAAAGCGTGGCCCAGCACGGATTCGGGAAGGCCTGGAGGACATCACCTCTTAAAATTTTTCACCCATTTGCTTGTCCAGATCTTGCCTCTGGACTATCTCCTTGGCACAATTTCACTGCTCTAGTTAGCTCATGCCGCTGCGGAGTAATCTCAGGCCTCGAATAAGATATCACGAACCGACTAGGACTACTGTTTAGTGTGGCACTAACTCTGTCTGTGCCGGGCCGGTGCAAGACGGTAGTTTACCGTTGATTTGAATCCGACTTGGATTGTAATCAAAGCTAACTGGTTCGTCCTTTAGTCAATTCTTTGGACCTGGACTGTGGAGCTGGAGCGCCGACCATGACTAGCGCTAGATACGCATCGAAGTCTGCCGCACTAGTTAATCGTTATATTAAGAGGGCTGTGCGCCCGCAGGGGTCTTTCTCCGGCCACTACACAGCGGTGGAATTGTAATCAGTCCAACAATGGACTTGTTGAGACTTCCAGATAGGTCTGTGTTGGCCCAGGGCATCCTCGTCGGGATTGTTACGTATTGGGCCGTTTGGATCATCTATACACGATGGTTCCACCCTCTCGCCAAGTTTCCTGGACCATTCTGGGCGTCGATCACGAGAGTGTGGACGCTTCTTCATGTGCTTCCTGGAAATGCTGAGAAGAGGCAGATGAAGCTACATGCGAAATATGGTTTGAGTCTCTTCTCAGATGCAGTTCACCCATGCTTATGAAGTATAGGACCTGTCGTTCGTATCGCCCCCAACGAGCTGGTCACCAGTGACCCGGAGGCAATCCAAACGCTCTACGGAACCAAATCTCTCACAACAAAGGTATGGCCCTCGTTCAGAGCACAATTTCACTGACCAACGAACTAGACCGACTTCTATTTGGCTTTCAGACCACCCTGGGGTACGCCAGAGCCCAGTCTTATGCAGAGAGAAAACTGATAAAAGCAGCACGATTCCCAGATCACTTCTCGTCAGAAGGCGGAAAGCAACACGGGGAGCGCCGTCGCATCGTCAGCCATGTTTACACAATGACAAGCATTCTCCAATCGGAAAAGTACATTGAAAAGTGCATTGACATTTGGCTTGAGAAGCTAGGGGAGATGGCGGACAACAAAAAGTCTTTCGATTTGTGGATATGGACTCGAATGTAGTCACTCCCACCTCTTCAGAATTAAATGCTGACAAGTGTATAGGTACGCATACGACGTGATCGGTGAGCTATACTTCAGCAAAATGTTCGGCTTCCTCCAAGCCGGCGGTGACCACCTCGGGTACATAGATGCAACGGAGGATTTGGTCCCTGTTCAGTTCCTGGCCGCCAATATGCCCACCTACGTCCGGGGTCTATTCATGCTGACCGGATTCTTGTTCCCAAAGGTCCGACGAGCGCTGGGAGCCCTAGAAAATCTGACTGACGCGACAAATAAAATGCTCAAAGACCACCTCGCTACTCTGCAGAGTGATTCGGAGTCTGAATCTCAACGACAAGACATCCTAAGCAAGCTGCTCGAAATCTCGCACAAAAGAGGCGAGGAACTTGATTTCGTGCTTGATGATGTCAAGATGGAGTCGTTTGGTGCATTGTAGGCTCCCTCAACCCACTAATGCTTCCATGCTGACAGATATATACGCAGCTTTGCCGGAAGCGAAACAACAGCTCTCACGCTCTCTGGCATTCTCTATCACATCTTTCGCACCCCCCGCGTATATGCAAAGCTGACCGCCGAAATTGATGCCGCCAAGTGCAACCAACTCAGCACGCCGCGTATTTCCTACAATGAGGCCGTTAAACTTCCCTACCTAGCCGCCTGCATTAAAGAAGGAATTCGTATGCACCCAATCACTGGCGTGTCGTTCCCCCGTCACGCGCCATCATCTGGTTGCATGATTGGCGAGCACTATATCCCCGGAAATGCGCGGATCGGGGTGAACCCGGGGGTTATGCATTTCAGCAAAACTATTTTCGGAGAAGACGCGGATCGGTTTCGACCCGAGAGGTGGATTGACGGGAATGCCAGTAGGATGGATCGGCATATTATGCAGTTCGGGATGGGGGCTAGGACTTGTCTTGGGAAGAATGTGAGTTCCGTTCCGTCTCTTAGTACGATCTATCCGGGGGAGATCTTACTGAAGAACCCATGTTTAGATATCAATGTGCGAGATTTACAAGGCCATCCCGGAGCTTCTAAAGTCTTTTGCGTTCGAACTTGGGTGTGACGAGGAGATGTAGACCACATCGTATTGGCTGTATAAGCCGGTGGTTATCGATGTTAACGTTCGACGTCGTTGATGGCCCTTGGCCATTCTGCGTGGTAAAGTGTATTATATATAGACAGTGACTCTCCATGGAATATCTTAGAAATCACGGGCAGATTGCCATTCTGACCTCGATATGTACCCAAATTGCGAATAAAGTCTATAAAACTGAGCGCACCGATGAACTACTCATACCGACATAGGTTCTTCAATGGCGTTTTGGCCGCAGTAAAATACACCAGAAACTTTCGCCCAAGAACTCGACGTGAGCCTGCCATGCGCTGGGCCACAGCCAAGAGAACAACGTGGAGCCTATTGCTTCGAGCAAAGCAACTGTCGGTGATGGCCGAGGGCTGTGCTACAGACGCGCTAACCGCTTTTGGTTCTACCTGGCGCTCCCAACAGCTTCGAATCTTCGAGGAGCGATGATCCTTATTTTTTTTAATTTTCTCACTATACCACATTTGGTAGTTTTCTTCTGACTTGTCTAGTATATCCATGAAACGATATTCAGCCCAGCCTTGCCATACCCTTTGCAGAATACTTGGCCTACGTACCTTTCTGGGTCAGGCAACCAGGACATCAATCTACGATGTGATGAATGTGGATAGAGTCCTTTGAATGGCTACGATTACGAGCCATGGTTGGGGCCATTTCTGGTGCTGGCATCACTGAGAATCATGTCGTAACTTATTTGATCAGACGTGGTTGAATATATAAACAGGCACCTCCCATCTCACCATACTGGTATTAAATCCCATCACCATCATTCGATATGCTCTTATCTCAAGTTATATTTCCACTCTCATTACTCGCTACGGCTTATGCCAGCGCTATTCCTGCCCGGAACTCCGAGGCACGATCGCCAAAGCTCAAATGGGGCCCTTGTGGTTTCAATGGCACCCTCCCCATAGAATGCAGCAAGCTGGACGTTCCACTGGACTATACAGACAAGGACTCGACAGCGACACTTAGTCTTGACCTTATCAGAGTTGCTGCCGTGAACAAACCATCCAGAGGAAGCATTCTATTTAATTTCGGTGGTCCGGGCGGCGATGGCCTGCAAAATCTGGCTTCAATCGCGGACGTGATGCAGCCGTAAGCATGGCTTTTCCAAATATTATCTCACAGACAATGCTCACTAGTTTCCACAGGATGACCGGTGGCTACCATGACATGATAAGCTTTGATCCAAGGTAAGCGACACAGATCACGTTTCGGGCTGCAGTGGGCTGATGAAGATATATAGAGGCACTGGCAATACTCTCAACTTCTCTTGCTATGATAACGCCATCGAGAGAACAGTTAGTCAGTTGACTCTTCACCAGGAGCTGGTCAATTCTTCCGATACAGCCTTGGGAAGACTATGGACATCTGGGAAGGTTTTCTCAGACACCTGCCTTGGTCGTCTAAAGGATAATGCCACTCTTGTCGGTACTGCATTCGTGGCGAGAGATATGATGCAGATTGTGGATGCTCTTGGCGAAGATGGAAAGTTGCGATACTGGGGTACGAATGCTTCAGACTCGATAGTTGTACTAGATGCAATCAGCTGATCATCACCAGGTATTTCCTACGGAACCGTTCTGGGCGCAACGGTCGCTTCTATGTTCCCAGATCGCATGGACAAGGTAATCTTGGATGGGGTGCAGAACCCTCATGAGTACTACCATGGACTGTGAGTAATTTCTTCAGGTGATATGTTTATAATGGGTGGTTAACAGGGATATACAGAGATTTTGAGATGTTCACCGACGCCGGAAAAGCGTTTGAGGGCTTCTTGTCCGGCTGTGTCGATTCGCCCAACAACTGCCCCTTGGCTCGTGGAAATACGACTGCTGCTAGCCTTGGTAGAACTCTGTCCCATTTCTTGGAAACCGTCAAATACCAGCCTATTCAAATTGGCCAGTCTATTATCGACTACTCAACCATCAAAAGCCAGATTTTCTCAACTCTCTACTGGCCAGGCCAATGGGCTCAGCTCGCCGCTCTACTTGATGGTCTAATGACTGGGAACCTCACAGACATGGGTGCTGGCTCGGGGGACTCATCGAACTCTTCTCCAGGATTTTCCGAAGCTTTGGCTGGCATTAAATGCGGCGACAAATCTACACGAGCCACAAGTCTATCCGATGTTACCCCTCTTATCAACAAAAGTCTACAATCAATAAAGTGGTTCGGGGATGTCGCATCTACCACCGCCATGCAGTGTATACGCTGGGGAGGCGAGGCCAAAGAGCGATATAGTGGCAACTTCCATGTGAAAACCAAGAACCCAGTTTTATTGATTGGCAATACCTATGATCCTGCCACACCTCTCGTGTCCGCTCGGAATGTCAGCGCAGGACTAGAGGGTAGTGTTGTGTTACAGCAGAACAGCTACGGGGTACGTTCCTTAAGTGTTATGCTGTTTCAATTGTGATTCTAACATATCTATATAGCACACATCTATCGCTCAACCGTCAAACTGCACAATCCGTCATATCCAGCAATACTTTCTGAATGGCACACTGCCCACGCCAGGAACTGTCTGCGAACCAAATTATCCACTGTTCCACAAGGCATGAGATAATGGCGCTGTGGAAGCATGCGCTCGTTCGAGATCGGATGTGGCCATGTGGGACAAGACAGGGAGGGAGTAGGCTTTTTTTTATGTTGAAACTTTGTTCTTTTTGTCTTCTATAGATTGGCTGTAGAAATCTCTTAAGTCCGTTTTTGATATTTATTTTTCGACAAGCGTTGGCATTTAGCCCTGATGCACGTCAAAAATATTACTTTTAATGCGCTTCAATAAGCACATGCACCAAATTCTACGAGATCTGCCCAGAATTGAGGTTTTTATTGGAAGTGGGAATTCCGGAGATCGCATACGGAGTAGAGGTCACAGCCACAAAAATACTAAGTCCTGATTCATAAAGCTAGCTACTACGCTGCACTAAATACACAATAATACGGGTCAACTAACTACTACAACAAGGCAACAGGAAGGACACGAAGTATGACCGAGCGGGTGTGAACTGACGGTAACTTGGGGCCTGGAAACTGATTTTGTGCGGTCACTAAAGTTCCATAAAACGGAACCCAGTGTTTTGACGCTTCATAATATAGTCCCAACCCGAATCAAGGGGCATATCGAAACCCGGACACGCCCTCCAGGTCACCTCGCTTCTTTTCGTCCACAAGGCGGTTCTGTCGCTTGAGGTAAAACGAAAAGACCAACGTCACAACGGTATATAGCATTTGCATCGCGATCGTGGCCCACATTCCAGGGAGATATCTCTACAGACACAAATCAGTACCATCACGGGAAAGAAGAGCACGAAATAAAGTCCCAGGAGGGTACTCACAGGCGCATCCTGCGTTCTAAAAATGGTGGACCCCGCAATGCCCCCAGCCGCACCGACAGATATCATAGCTGCCGCGACCACACCGCGTTTCTCCACTGTTGGGATCTGGCTTTGGCCATATGATAGTGTCCCTGGTATATTCGCCTGCGTCCCGAATACGGCGATGAACAGGCCAAAGTAACGAACGCCTGGTGGTTTACAGTACAGCGTGATGAGGAGCCCAACGACTGCGGACAGCGATTGGACCACGAGGATGGCCCAGCGGATTTTATACTTATCGGACAGCCAGGCCATAACCAGAGACATGATCACAGCGAATACATACGGTGGTGATGAGAGGATTTGGGCCAGGGCGTAGCTGAAGCCCATCCTTCTCGGAGAATGATGGTCTTGAAGTAGGCAATTGAGTAGACGCTCGAGGCGGCGATGAAGTACTGAATAGAACTAGGTCCATTAGTTCAGATAATTGTATGTCGACTAGGCACGGGGTAGGGCTGGGAGTGTATTACTAGACAATAATCTTCCAATCCCCAATCATTACCATCGCCTCCTTAAGACTGGGGTGTTTATACTCTCTCTCCCGCTTATCAGCCGATAGCCGGGCGATCGCAATCTGTTTCTGTCGCGGCGTCAACCAACGTGCTTTATCAGGGACTTTATTCTGTCAGCCTTAACTCTGAGCGGGCTCAGCGGGGCAGGTAAAGCGTACACTCCACGAGGAAAAACGCGGCAGCAATCCCGGCCACAATGGTCGCAATCCCCTCGATGATAAAAATCCACCGCCAGCCCTGTCTGTATATTCCATCACCAACTCGAATCAAGGAAAACACGTAAGCAAGGATCGGCCCGAATCCAGAGGCGATCAGTGCGGCCATATAGAAAAGCGAGACCCTCGTCGCTGTCTCATACTGCCGGTACCACGATGCGATGATGAAGACTGCACCGGGGAAGACTGGGCCATATATTAATGTATGAAGGTGATATCACTGGGTATAGAATCATACGTCCAGCCTCGAAGATTCCGAGCAACGCACGGCACACGGTCAAGGACTGCCAGCTCTGAACGAAACCCATCCCGAGAACGCAGGCGCCCCATGATACAATCAGGAAGCTCAGCCACACCCTGGCGCCGATCCGGCGGATGACGAGGTTCGATGGGAGTTCGAATAACCCATATCCTGACTTCAGTTAGATGTATCTGGCCACCCACAGAAGCGTGTTGAACCTACCAATGAAAAAGACAAGCAGAGCGATGTTATATCGTGATCTGTGAATGTTAGGATTGAACAATGGTGTGGGCCATCAGTATAACCCACCCTTCCGAAAGGTGAATGTCCTCTTTGAGGCCAGCAATGTAGGCAGAGGATATATTAGTTCGGTCTAATAGTGAGAGCCCGAAGATGGTGCATAGCATTGGGAACACGCGCCAGTCAATCGTTCGACTGGGCGATTGTTAGTCCATCTATGAGCAGAAGCAGTAACGTACGTACACCAGCTTCTTTTCCTCCTCATCTGTCCACTGCGGACTACCAGCCTCTCCGTCATTGATTGAACCTAAGGCTTGAAGCGGATAAGAACCGGCTTCCTCAATCTCTTCTGCTTTGTTGTGTTTGTTGTTCATTCTGGCAGAGAAACATGCAGGCGCCTGTCACAGATTTTATGTCAAAGAACACCAGTTTCTTTTCCTTTTAATGTTGGCCGGCGCTTCAAGTAGTCTTGCTTTCCCCCCATAGTATTGAACGCCTGCATAGGTACCCTCGGCTGCGCGGTTATATCTCCTCATTGTTGCTTGGCTTAGGACACATAGTAGCTGCCAGAATCGAAGAGCTTGCTTGTACTGCCTTCTGGTTCGAGTCGACCTGGTTTACCCCACGGGGTAGATAACCGAATTTGTGGGGCTCCGTATTGCGAGTCTTCTAGTGCCAATCAATACATTGCCCAGGCCTAGCTCTTCCTGACGATCTCGCCAAGGGAACCCCGCACGGCATATCTGGGATGCAAGCCCGGTATAGAAATACGCGTGCAAAGGTAAATTAGCAGTGCCAAGCATTGAGGTCTTGACGTTCTCCACAGTAGGGTCAGCATGTTTCTACGACCCAAACAGATCAATCCTTTTCGGAGTTGAAAGTCAAACCCTGCAGGCTCAATGTCATGGACATTGCGGGGTAGGGTCAGAGGCCCCTTGGATTACATACACAACGCACCTAGGCCCTTAAAGTGGATTACTGTTCGCCAAGTACTCTCAGATCCCCGTTCCTTCCATCGAGTCCGGTTCAGATAAATCAAATTGGTGAATCTCCTGTAATCTCTTTTAGCACTTACCAAGCTACGATTGGCTCTCGTTTCTCACTACCCTTTACATGAGGGCCTACGGATACAGCCTCAACTATTTCGGTAGCTCAAGCAGTCGAGAAGAAGAGCATCCTTCGGTGAGGAATCTATCGAGATATCTCGAGTGGCAGCTCAAGTGCCCACCCAATCACAGCAGGTATCAAATATGCCAAGTTTTAACCACCACTCCTCCCTCTCTCATTTGCTCTTTTTTCCCATCATTACCAGAGTTATAATCTGCCCAGAAACCCTAAAATGCGCGTCCGAGCCATTGAGTCCGAACCCGGAACCTCAAGGCGCCCGCCTACTTCACCAACATAGCAATTCTATCCTGCAGCAAAACGTCTGCTGTCACACTAGCCACTATATATAGTCACGACTACCTAAGACGCCTTTATGGAACATCCTGCCCGGTTATTACATTCCTCCACACACGTATACCGGACAGTTAGAAACAAAATCAAAGGGAGATAGATAAGTGGGTAGGCTGTACCATGTCTAGTATAGCAGAATTCGGGTCTGAGATACATTTAGCAATCCTTTTTGGTAGAGCTCATATTGTATATCTCGACTCTGCGACTGGCTACATGATTAATGATTGGTAGAACCCCCCAAACCATGCCCTATATGGAGTAACCTGTCACAAACCCGGAGGAGAACTGTTCCTGCGGAGTAGCCGGTATGAGCCTCCCCACACAGAGAACGGAGTAGGCATATTGGAACCATATAACCTCGGAAATCCTTGCGTCTAGCAAAACTGCCGGCTTCTTTGCCTGCATTAAAGTCAATCCCGCAAATTCATTGCCCCACGAACCGGGGAATCAAAGCGCAAAACGGCAAGCCCCAAAGCCCCACCCAGCACTCAGAGCTTCCGCCCTCTCCTAGTGTACAGCTGCCGAGCACTATTAAGATTGGACCCCATCCCAGCTGTCTACTGAGCTGTATGAACAACCTGCACGTTTGATCTCTTAGGTTCGGTGTCAGAACTCCTCATAGAACCTTTTATAGTAAGTCACGCAAAGTATGTTGACTAGAAGCACGATATATATTTTCGTTGCTGAGATACTCAATGCCTTTAGAATCAACTAGGATAATCAGATAGGCTAAGCCAGCCACTCGCACACTTATCCTATGAATTCTATAATCCATCGGGGGTAAGGAATAGTACTTGAAGTGCTACAATCGCCGAACTTGTTAGCCACGCTCTTCAGCCAAGGCAGAAAAGCCATCGCCAACAAGTTTCAGCATAAAGCCCAGGACACTCAACGAGGAATAAATATTTCGTCATCTGAAAATCGTATTTGAGTATCATCCAATTTGATGGAAATATAGCCGTTTTCCAATTTTCATCAAAAGAGTGACCGTGGTCAGTTATGTTTGAATGTTGACCGCATCTGCCTCTTTGTACTGTACATGACTATAATTCCAACAAAATTCGACTAGTAAAATGGTACTCCTTCAGGTATATGTGTCGGTGCCAGCCTTTTACACTTCCTTCAGTAGCTCAAGGGTCACTAACCCAACCACCATCAACAACATATGTGCTTCCTGTGACTCCGCTGGCTTCATCACTTGCCAGGAAAACGATCACCTTCGCAACATCCTCGGGAACCAGATCACGTTGCAAGCTCTGACCCCGAAAGACCTTGGCGCGATATTCAGGCGTGAGAACGTCCCTCTTTTGCCTCTCTGTCGCGATAGCTCCGGGCATGACGCTGTTGATTCGGATGTTCGAGGCGCCGACTTCCTTGCTCTGTACACGCGTGAGGCCTGTGATTGCTGCTTTGCACGCGGCATACACAGGTTGGCCGGCTTCAGGAATGCGCCAGGTGATGGATCCTAGGTTGACAATGCTACCGGCCCCCGCCTCCTTCATCCCTGGAATAAAAGCCTGGGAAAGAAAGAATACATGCCGCAGGTTGGTATTGATATTAAAGTCCCAGGCTTCCGGTGTGACATGTTCAGTATCAAGCCGTGCGACACTGCCAGTAGCTGCGGCGTTGTTGATCAACACATGTACTGGTCCATGCTCTTCCAAAATCTTGGCTGCAGTTGCCTGCAACGCAGGGAGGTCCGTCAGGTCGCACGGGTAGAAGATGGGAGCCTTGATCAAAGGACCCCTGCGTGCATCAGCTTCTTGATTACGTGAAGAAGCATGAGCGATGGTCTTCTGCGCTGCATCTTCAGAGATGTCTAAGAAAATGACTTGGCTGCCTTGCAATGCAAAAAGCTCGACAGTGGCAGCCCCAATTCCTTCTGCGCCGCCTGAAATGACGACCGTCTTGCCATCAAGGCTGGGGTAAATTGCCGGTGCTTTTGCCATGGCTGTGATGAGCACATTGGAACATTTGAACATTAGAGCAACTTCTTTTACTAAGAGTGCGGGGTCACATTGTTGACTCTGTTGCAACAGAGCACATGACCGTCAGTCCGAGCCTCGTCATCGGGAATTTCCTGATTGGGCTAAATTCCGAACAGCCCTCATTCATGTCCGAGACGATCGAAGGGCGTGGTACGCTGCGCCCTCAAAGGACGATCAGCATTTGCTACTGCGATATATAATTGCCTTCATAGACTTCACCTTGACCTGCTCAACAAACATGGACACCTTTCTACTACGTTTGACACGGTAGTTGAAGTGGACGATATAAATTATCCCTGGATTCGTACGTTATTCTAATTTCTAAGTCTCTACTTCATCTCATTCAAAGTGCCTACTACTAGTAGTTGTATTCTCCAGGAGCTAATAAATGCTCCGTCCTTCTGTTAACATAAGGAATTCTTGATTCCTTGACGATGTGCCTGTTGATCAATGTTTCATAGGGAAACCCCATTAGCCAACATTCTTTCATATCTTTATGTGTACATAAAACACATGAGATATATTTCACATAAAAGGGCCAGCTTGCGACTCGAACACCTGAGCCGCGGCTCCGACCATGGGCGTGCATATAGTTAATTGCTGGTGAACGGAGAAAGATTCTGAAAGAGATACCGAGGAGCAGACCCGTATAATTACAGTAGTATACAATTTGGTAAACACGAGCGTGACTACCTACTAAATGTTCCCAATACCCCCTTCGTTGAGGTAAGCCACCAGGTCTTGAATTGTGCACACGGTGATTCCCCATCGCTTTCCAAACTCTAGGCATTCATCTCTCCTCATCATACCACTATCGTGGATATTTGGCTCGCCTTCAATAGACTCCCCATCCTTGACCAATTCTGCAAGGATACCCACAGGCTGCTTCCCCGTCAAAAGGCAAAATTCAATCGCAGCTTCCGTATGGCCCATCCTCTCACGCACGCCGCCTTCTCTAGCCTGGAGAGGCATGATGTGACCTGGCCTTCGGAAGTCATCTGCGCGGACAGAGACAGATGCGAGGGCACGGCAGGTCATAGCCCGATCCCGGGCTGATATACCGGTTGTGATCGAAGGGTCATTGGAATCAATCGACACTGTGTAGGCAGTCCCCTTTGGATCGGTGTTATTGGTTACCATCTGAGGCAGACCAGCACGACGGGCAATTTCAGGGGTGACAGTAGCGCAAACTAAGCCACTATGACCGGGGGTTAGTCGAATAGAACCAGTAGGCTGGAAACATGTATTCTTTGGGCTTCGTGAACTTTCTTACCTTGTATAACGCACCAAAAACGCCATCTGCGCATCTGTGACCGACTCGCCGGCAATAATCAAATCACCCTCATTCTCACGGTCTGCCGCATCAAGTACGATTATGAACTTCCCTTGCCCTGCAACAAGATTAGTCCAAGGAAGAGGGAATTGTCAGTCGCGCAAAGGAAAGCTAAATAGGGTTCACTTACGGAATGCATCGATGGCGTTCTTTATGGAACCAATTCGCGGAGAGGGCTCTGCGGATTGCATGTCGACGGCCAAATGGTCAAGCGGGTTACTGTAAAGTGTGGTAATGAATAGGCCCAAGTGTGTTCTGTTATCACCTTTAATAAACACAGGACTGTATGGACTGCTTTAGCTCCGACGGGGTCAGGTACGGCGGACTAAATGGCTCGGGATTAGGGTGGGGTGGCGCCACAATCTAGGCCCGACTAGGGCAGAACCCACCTCGAGTCTTCACCCCGAGACCCTTGAAGCCGACCTTGTCGGAGCTAGTTGCCCGAGTGTCTGAAGAAGGTATATAAAGCCGATCAAGTTAGTCATACTTTTTCGAGCTTTGTGGCGTATCTGAAGTATAGCAGGAGGCGATATAGATCAAATGTTCGATTGCCGATAGCATCCAAAGCCCGATACCTGGCTGAGGAAAACGACAAGATGAAACCGGGAATAAGTACAGAATGAGGTAACTCCGGGCTCGAGGGCATCCGCGAAAACCTACTGTTCGTTAGGGCAAGACATGTATGACTTTTGGCATGGCGGATGTCTGGGCGTCTATAAAGCTGGATGAACGCCGTCGGATTGTCAAAGTTTTGGAAGCAAGAACATCATCCAGCATCGCTTTGAACGCTTCAACTATTCCACACCCTGTTCTCCTCTCCTACCGATTCAAGATGACAAACAATACTCATGACGTGGTGATCGTGGGAGCTGGTCCAGTTGGACTCTTTCTCGCCTGTGAACTACGCCTTGCCGGTCTCTCCGTTCTGGTGGTCGAAAAACGAACGAATTCTGATGGTGTGGCTGAAACACGTGCGTTTGTGATGCATGGTCGTACTTTGGAAATCTTCGCCTGTCGAGGCCTTCTGGACTCTTTTGTTCAAGCTGGCCAAAAACCGATTGGTGGCATTACGGCGTTCTGGACACTCGTCTCGATTACAGTGTTTTCGGCCGTGAAACGGACCAGAACCACGTGCTACTCGTGCCTCAGTATAAAACCGAGATGATATTATTCCAGCGAGCCGTGGAGCTGGGTGCAGTGATCATCCAGGGTGTCCAGGTCGATTCAGTCAACCAATCTGGGCCTGCTGTCATGGTGAAGGGTGCCTACACCGACAACCGGCCGTTCATCGCCAGCGCGAAGTACCTTGTCGGTGCAGACGGTGTTCGCAGCACGATCCGCAGACTCGCCGACATTGAGTTCACGGGCAATGCACCTGTCAATACAGTCATGAGTGGTGAAGCGACACTGGGCGCGGCCATGCCGAATCCTTACATTGTTCACAATGAGCACGGATTAGTTATCGCTGCTGACCTGAAGGTCCCCAGCGGAAGGACCAGGCTCAATGTGTTCGCGAGTGATCGCGGCACAGTTCCGGAGTCAGTTGAAGTGACTCTCGACGAGATGAATCAGAGCCTGCACAAAATCACCGGAGTTGACTATAATCTTTCGAACCCTTGTATGCTGAAGCGTTTCAGTAATGAACAACGGCTAGCGACAAGATATCGCCAAGGTCGTGTTTTCATTGTCGGAGATGCATGCCATAAACACCTCCCAGCCGGCGGCCAAGGTTTAAATGTCGGCCTCCAAGAAGCTCTGAATCTAGGATGGAAGATTGCGGCAGTCATCTCCAAGTCCGCCCCGGTTTCGTTGCTCGATACGTACGAAGAAGAACGGCGGCCGATTGCCAAAGCGGTGGTTCAAAACACCACTTCACAGTCACTCTTATTCTTTGCCTCTTCGGGCCCAGAATGGGCGGTCCGCGACGCGATGGAGAAGCTTTTGTGTGTACCAGAGGCTAACAAGGCTTTGGCCAGGGAAATTAGCGGGTTTTCAGTCACCTACCCTAAGTTGCTCGACATGATACTTCCCAACGGATGGCAGGCCCTACCCAAGAACATTCAGGGAAGGCGTGCATTGAATGTCAAGATCAGACTACCTGATGGGGTGCTGACTGAACTCCGTGATTATACCGAGGACGGAAATTGGATCCAGCTGCACCTTCCTGGGAAGCATAGCGTTGAAGTCCGACCTCCTCCGGCATTCGAGGACTGGACGACGGTGGTGGATGTTGTTGACATGCCAGATGATGAAGAGAGGACGAGCCTGTATATGTGTGGAGTCCGAGAGATGCTGATCCGGCCAGATGGCTATTTGGCCTTTGGTCGATGGGACAACTAAGGTTGGATTCGAGAGTCTAACTTCCAATTGGGGCCAATATCAAAAATGACACGGTCACGGCGAAAGGAAAGGGAAAGAAAAACAAAAGAAAACACGGCAACTTCAAACCTGTCCACCCGATGTCTATAGATAATATGTTTAGCTAGATCGATTACTACCACTCCTGCAATATAGTCGGAGTTTCCAGTATATATATGGCTTCTTGTCGGACAACCCCATTTTACAAGGGCCCGATTCTGTGTACCTCCTGCGGGCACTGGGTGCCCAATGATGGTGTTCTCTTATAACTCTGCACGCTATAGGAATCTGGGGCTAATCCAGAGTCACCCCACCGTAACGATATATATCTCCACCTAGTAGGCTTGATCAGTCACTAGCCACGAATGCCTTGGGTGCCGAGTTGTGTCCGCTTTCCCTACGTTATCGAACCGTAGTCGTTGCCATCTTCTACTGCTTCAGGTCAGTTCATTGTATCATGGCATTGTTTCGAGTAATCTGATCGTATAAATTAAAATTACCATCAACCAGCCGTAGCTAAAGAAATGGTCCGAAGTCTCCGACCTCCCCCTATAGTGGTCTCCTCCCCAGTTTGCGGGAGTAGTTCGTGACGCATGCCTGTGCTCCATGCTGAATCCAAGCTCCATGGACCTACTCGAAGTAAGTAGGCGAAGAAGTCCACGCTTCTCCAAGTCCTGGCAGAATTTCTCTTTCGAATGTCTACGCTGACCAGAGCGCTTCTGATCCGTATTGTAATAGTCGTCACCATTGTTTACCTCCGCGTTGTTCCGCCGTTGGGCCCCGAGGATGGACCATAACGGGCGTGGTGTTTTTTCTGTAGCTATGCGCCATGTCTGACGGGAGGCTGCTTCGTGGTTCAGTTCTTCGCTTCGTGGTTCCTTAAGCAACGTTTTTGTCGGTGTGGCCATATCCTCAAGCGTGCGGTATTGATTATGCCAGCATTTATCGACGATATTGTCAATAAGTGGATTGCTATTGAGCTTTGGAAACTCCATATTCTACAGTAAGTCCATAACCTTAGGTCCATGCTCATAAGGATCATAAGCAAGAGATTGATCATCACAAACCTCAACTCCGTAATTGATGAAGTTGGTCATGCGCTTGGTGGAGTTTATGGAGAGGGAGTCAAGGAACTTGGTGTTGACGAGTGCAGCCTATTCAAAGGCATTACGACAACAAAAGGATTCGACGACTTACAGTTTTCCGCTCGTCACTATGGTAGTGCTACTTATGTTAGGCTTCTCCGCTCCCTTTTGGAGCACGATACTTCGACATTGGCGGATGGATCAGTGTTCACCTATGGCGATGTTAGAACTAGCAATGTTATGGTGAAGCAGGACCTTGGTTCAAGCGGCCAATATGTTGTGACTGGGATTATCGACTGGGGGGATAGTGGTTTCTATCCCTTCTACTACGAGTGCACTGTGTTGACACGTGCTCTGAGTCTGATAGATGAGGATGACTGGTACCTTTATCTGCCAGACAGCATCTCACCTTTGACTTTTCCTGTGCGTTGGCTAGTCGATCGGCTTTGGCAGATACACCTAAAGAATACATAGGTCACTACCCGTGCCTGGAACTAAGACACCCAGTGGTCTCAATCTTACCTTGAAAATCCAGGAGACTTGGACTAGACAAAGGCTATACTGTGAGCCATGAGCCTTTGTCTCTGCTGGCGGGACAAAAGGGATATCCGGTTCAGATCTTGAACAGTGAAGTGCGATCTGGAGATCACTCTTACTAGCCGTTCAGGTGACTAATAAATCTGGTATCTGGTTCTTTGCGGAAGGTTCCTATTGATGGTGAGGGAATCTTGGTTGCCTTCTTGGATGTTGCCTTAGCCAGTTTAGCTCTCTCAGATCATGAACCTTCATGAGAGCTACAAGCATCTGTGAAGAAGGCCGTTATTGTTATTTGTTTTTATCGCGGATAATCACTTTGGCCATTATTACCCATGGTCTCAATTTTTGGTGAAATGGGTAGTTTCCATAATTCATTCGGATTGTTACTTCGACTATGCGAAAGCCAGCGCTGATCTGCAGAGGCATGTACACTATCTTGGTCCGATGTTGAACCAGCCGTTTCCAAAGAAAGCTTCACTCCATAGTAAAGCATCTCCTAGTTTCACTATACTATTATTGGTCTCAAAATTGCCAATATCCGCCTTAATCCACTGTTAATTCCGAACGCTGACCTTAGGATCTGCATCCGTCGAATCGAGCTACTTCCTCCCTGTGGAACACTTTCCCTCACCTTAATTTACCCGCTGACCACTACATTGGCTGTGAAGTATGTGGACCAGGAGATAGCCATGCCATCAATGCGCCCCGATCGCCCAGAATGGACTGAAGTTTGGGTCGTATCGAATACGACGATGCCCGCGGACCGAGGGCTTCCACATGCAACTTCGTCCATGCTGATCATCGACGATTGCGGGGTACGCCGCACGCCAGCGTATCTGATAACCCTTCGAATAGACAGCTGCAATGGGGCTTCTGCATGAAAGGTGGACACGCGTACAGGTATGCATCAGCGTTTATCACAACAAGAATGCGTCCGTGCGCATGAGCCGAGGACAATACTCTTGCCCAATGATCTTCACAGCAGCTTTTGACCCCAGGATCGGACTAGTGATAGTTATGAATCTGATTCAGGGACAGCATAATCGCGCCCCAATGCTGATTCAAGAGAATAAAGCCAAGTACTGGACGATGAAGATCTCACCCTGAATAAGCACATCGTGGTCAGGATCCTAGCCGCCTCCCCGCAAAGGTCGGCTCTCCTTTACAATAGCGCCCCTCAATACTAGCCTTTACTCTCTCCTATCTAATGTTTTCGGCTCCAGTCATTGATATTCTTGCACCAGGTGGCAAGATCAAGTCGGCGGCGTATTGTTGGGGTTGAAGCGCCAACGTACACATGTTTATCTCACGATCCAGAAGGGCCACTCGCGCCTGTATCTGGTGTCAACAGCGCAAGGTGCGCTGTGACGCATCGTTTGGCGGATGCCCTTGCTCCAGGTGCCTCCAGGATGGCCAGCTATGCACCTTCCGGGAGCGAGCTCCACGCGCGTATGTATCTTGTCTCGTATTCCATCGCTTTTTGGACAGCATTAGGACTAGGCGCCTGAACTAATCAATTGCCAGATCGAAGGGCCTTGTCTTGAAAAGAAGAAACCCGGCATCGTACAAGCTGAAGGAAACCGAGAGTCCCGAGAGTCCCCTAGATCCATCACCGCAAACACAGCAGAGCCACGAAATAAGACCTGACAGTGGCGGCAGACCGCCGTCGCTCGAGATGTCAGGTAGTCCAGCTGGTGTGCCCATGTCGAGCTCTAATGTTGAATTCTCTTCCTATCCATTCCTCGAGCTTCGCTCGTTGTCTTGTTTGGACAAATGGGATATATCATACCTAGGCTCAAAAGGATGTTTTACAATACCCGTTCGACGGATTCTCGATGAATTTGTGAAAAAGTACTTCTTGCATATCCACGTCGGCGCCCCTATACTAGACCAGGCAGAGTTCTGGCAATTGTACTGCCAGCAAGGGAATCGCGTATCATCACACGGTCGCAATCTCTCTGTCTTAGTGCTACAGGCCATGTTGTTCAGAAGCTGTCCGGTACGCCGCTTCTGTTTGATTTCATGAAGAGGCAAGCTAACCCTTCTAGTATGTGTCATTAGAGGCACTGCGTGAATGTGGGTTTAAGGACCGGCCCACAGCGAGCGATGCCTTCTTCAACAGAGCCAAGGTTAGCACCGTACCTATGCGGCATGAGTTTGGATTCTGCGACACTGACACACCTTCTAGCTGCTACTAGATCTGAAAGCCGAAGACCAACCATTAGAACGCGCTCAGGGAGCATTGTTGCTCTCGTACCAAGCCTCCCCAGATGATCCTCAAATTGGTAGCTTACTTCTAGCCAATGCTATACAGAATGCCATCATCCTAGGAAAGCCACCGAAGCCATCGGACAGTGTTAAGAAATCCACCATTAAACGTCTATGGTGGTCAATTCTGCTGCGCGACCGATGGATTTCCCTCGCCCTCCGCCGACGCAGCCAGCTTACAACAAAGGATTTCGATGCTGAGAACAATATCTTGGAGGAGGGAGACTTCACAGAGGAGATCCAGGAATCTAAGGTGTATGACGTGCAAACCAAGCGCATTCTTTTCAAGGTGCTACAGCAGCAGTGCCGTCTAGCGGTTGTCCTTACTGACATGAATTCCTTCATCTTTTCATCTTGGGAAAGCTCTGGAATGGGATTTCCCTCAAAGGAGTTCCCGACATGCATGGGTAATGTTCTGAAGACAAGAAATAGATTACGTCAATGGGACACGGAATCGCGGTATTCTCTGTCGTCGACTCCTTCTAATGTCTTGCATTCAGTGACGTCTTTTATCAAGATGACATATGTCTATTACTAGTAGGTAGCACATCCCTAGACCTTCTTATATCCCCAGCTAACCCCACGATACAGCACAGCCCATATTCATCTGGCCCATTACGAAGCCCTTCTCCTCGAAGCCAACCTGATGTTTGTCGGACACTCGTACACCATGCAGCTCCAGCAGACTGGTGACTGCCTCCAAGAGGCTGTAAATGAATTGCATGATGTTCTGAAATACTTCAGTAATATGAAGGATATTGAAGTTATTCCGCTTTCCATGTAGGTACCCTGGCTGCGCCATTACTACCCACAGACAACACTGACTCGCCGCTCGTTAAACAGATTGGCATTCATTGGATGGCCGATAGTGGTGGCGGCGATTGATGCTGGCCTGGCACGAAACGACAGCGAAGCCGTGCAACGGCAGCAACGGCTAAACGTTCTAGGGACAATTTATCATGCCCTTATAGAACTCTATGATGTAACAAAGTTTGTTGCTGTGGGTACAAAGGAGATCCTCCGCCTCGTAACGAAAATGTCAGGGGAGCTGGGTATTCGAGGACGTCGACCCGCGCGGGCATCTGAGGCGTACCGACAAAGAGCGACATATCCGACTAGGACATGGAAGGCCGTCGAGGCAAAGCATGCCTCGGGGTGGTTTGATTTGTTTATCCGCTATCCCCGTATATACCTTCTCATCTCAACCTCTACAGACTACTCTCTTTCGTCGGGCCGACTACCACATGAAAACGGTTTACCGGAGGTCCTACGGTCAGTGGCCTCCGGCTTCTTAGGGTTTCAGCTGCCATGGGTGACTAAGGTGTCCTTGGGTGAAACTGAACGGAAGGCGCAAGAGTCGAGCGTCAGGCCGCGAGATATTACCGAAGTAGACTTTATAGGTCCTAGTGCACAGCTGGGCCCGAGAACCACTTCCCAGACAGGACCACAAATGTACGCCAGACAGCAGGCGCCTGAGCACTTGTTCTCGCCATGTCAAGTGACTCGGAATGGCCAAGGTCTCCCTGGTGACAGGGATGAACCTGCAGTAGCATTCGAATTTCTCCAGTCAATGCCACCTATTGACGCAGAGTTTTGCCTTCCGCGAATGAATGATATGGCGTATCCTGTACCCTGGCAAGGCCCTCTGAATGCATCAGGGATATCCTTTGCAGCAGGGACGGAGAGCATGGACATGCAAGAGCAGGCTGGCTTTAGAGATAGCCACGGTGTCCTAAGCGCGTGGAGAATCTGATTACCTTATTAGACAAGATACGGCAAACTCTTCCGCTGTGTTCAAGAAGACCTCTAGATGGGGAGGGGAAACTGTCGTATTAGGAACCGCATAGCGTTCAAGTGGTGTTCATAAGGTGGTGAAATATGAAACGCAATGTCGTAGACCTTGACGGCATAGCGGCGACCATGAGGTTCTCCAGACCCCTTCATTGTTTTTAGGTTAGCGACGCTCGTATCAGAATTTGTACGATCGAAATTCCGTCTATTGATGCATTGAGGAATCTGCGTCCAAACCGAGAATCGAGCGTAAGGACCATTCTGTTGCGTACTCCACTTCAGCCACTCTATTCTCTGGGCTCAATCCCATCAGCTCGAAAGATACTTACATGAGCATCAACGCCCCTAGGGTCCTCAAAGCTGTCAGCAGGCGTCCCAGCATGGCCTCTGTTCCTTGGGGCGTCATATCTGTTGACATTGAACTATAAGCATTATCTGTTGCCTCAGCACCATTTGCAGTGATAGTGCTAGTAATCCGTTGGCTTCCTTCTGACAGTAGCCCCGTGGGATACGCTACACCTGGCGATCCCAAATACAATTCCATATTCGATGAACCGTGCGTGGTTTTGTTGTGGCTAATCGAGGACTCTGTGGCAATGCTTGCACTCTGCGAGTGTTTGGCCAGAATACTGGATAACGGGGAATTGAGCAACCCGACAAGTGCTCTGGCCACTAGTATTGAGCGTATCTGGTCTGAGGCCAGTGGTGGATGAAAGGCCAAGCTGTTCGGGGAGGCCGTCCCCTCGAATATGATACTTGGGTGATTCATTGTGGACCTTGGGGTGAGTATTTTAGCAACTATAGTCACCTTTGCGAAGGGCCATGACACCCACCTCTGCTCCCGTAAACCTCGGATATTGGCTGGTGGGCCTCTCAAGGCAATGACCTCTGTTCCCATAGCAATACTGGTAGCGAGCAGAGGAACGTACCGTAAGTGTCGCATTGTGCTTAATTGCTGTCAATACGCAAAAGAAATGCCAGACCTAACAGCTCAAAGTGCGTATCGAAACCTGTCCAAGCAGCAAGCTTTATCTGATGTCTATCCAAGGCGGATATCAATATACTAATTACTGAACGGCGACAAGGGCTCAGTTTCTCTCCCTGAATGCCACAGACCCACGTCCTTCATGAATAACTATAGTAACAGCTCATGTGATCTACATACCTACGGTGTAAACGAAAGAAACCAAAAGTAGCGCTGGTCGACGCTATGGCAGTCCGGTCCCGAGGGCTACTGGTGCAGCCGCGGCCCGGGAGGTGATCCCGCGGTTTCGCTTCCCAACCCTATAGGCTTAAGCCTGTCTCTTCCACGAAACTGAGAGGTTTTAGCTTGCAGTGATCCTGATCCTGGGAAAGTTAGATATAGTGGACACCGCAAGCCTCCACCTATGCACATGAGAAGGCCTTCATTGCTAGCACTACAACTTATGAGGTAAACGGTAACCTACACGACAGCTCAAGCCACAAGAAACAGTGAGTAGCCTCGGACGGCCAGTTCGTCCCGGATCCGTATGGAATGACCTCGCGGGGTACTGGCTGCATTGCACAGAACAAGGCCAATCACGAAGGGCGAAGCTCAATTGGATACGCAGAAATATCTTTGCTCTGATTAATGCTCGATCGCCTATGCAACCCGTTGCCCTCGTGACTATCTGACTCGATTATCACTCACCCATTCCGCCGTATGGACTCAGCAACTGTGGGGGCTATTCAGCCTGTCCAGAGCATACATGCACGCAGACCGCCAAAGTGAATCAGACATTTACCAAGGTGATAGAATTATGGATGATCCCAGCATCAAGGTCTTGGCTAGCCGAGTATCTAATGGCTTGATATGATGATCCTCGGTAGGGGACCCAGATGTACAGCCAAAGATAAGCTCCAAGCTGGAGCTTGTTGGATTATCACGTCGCACATCAGGCTGCGTGCGAACCACAGAGATAGGCCCACCCTAAATCTATACAGTGAACTTCTGGCTCATAGCAAGTGGGATGGAACATATCAAGGAGCCAAAGCTAACGTAATGATGCCGATAACCGTTACTGCCGTCAACTATGCCAGCCCATCCTGACGTTTCGTAACCAAATAAACAGGACTGAGACCACGGCCATCTCCATAAGTTTGCACGATGATGACGAATACACAAACGGTCCGAGGCAAGCAATCCCTTTCTTCGGAGCCCAACGTACAATCCAGTCTGATTGAGCCAGTTCTGAGTTTGTTGTCGATGGTCTTCTTGTACTGGTGGGTGGCTACTGACTGTGATTTCGTGAACCCTCTTTCGTCCCGCATGAAGATGTCATGCTCACCGTCATCATCATGGGATCAGCGTTAACAACCCGGTACCGCGCTTTATACCTGGAAGTATACGGGGATACGCTATACAGGTTCCACGGACCGGTGTCGCTGAGCCGTGATGAGGGGAGCGCAAAAAGGCTGCGCAAGATGGACATACCAGGCCTTTGTGATATCTCTGTTATAAAGCTGGCGATATTTCCTCCTATGATGCTCTGCGGAAATGTTTACCTCGTTGAGTCCTTTACTGTATCCTTGAAATATATTCTCAGTTTGTACTCAAGACAGTCCCAATTATGAAAGCAAAAGGTGCCGTGTACATTACCCAGGAGGATGACGATTTTCCCGTGGATGTGGAGAAGGGATACTCCGTGCCTGAAATCTCTGATCTGGCAATGATGGAGCTGCAAATGGTGGCTCGGGAAAGCATCACTTTTGTCGGCGGCCCTGCGGCAATCCTGCTCCAAATCGCACACCCTTTGGTAGGGGCTGGCGTCGCAGATCACAGCACCTTCCGAACCCGGGCTATCAGTCGGGCAGAGTATACCCAGATGTACATCTACTGTATGATCTTTGGCTCTACCTCGGAAAAGGCGGCCATGAAGGCATACGTCGATAAAGCTCACTCTCGGGTCGTCGGACAACATAACAAACAGACCTATGATGCAAAGGACCCTGAGCTGCAGGTGTGGGTGGCGGCCACAATATATGCCACTATGGTCAATATGTACGAGTTGATCTATGGACCCCTCAATTCTACGAGGGCCGAAAGAGTCTATCGGGCATTCTCGATCATGGGGACGTCACTTCAAGTACCACCCGGGATGTGGCCAGAGAATCTCACAGAGTTTCAGTTCTACTGGGACGATATGGTGAATAAAAGACTATGTGTGACGCCGAATGCCCGTGCAGTGTTGCATGATATCTTCCACCCGGCCAAAGGTTTGCCACTGTGGGCCCGGCCACTGGCTGTTATAGCCATGCCATTTGTTAAACGGCTCACTATCGAGCAGTTGCCTCCCCGCGTGCGTGATCAATTCCTCCTGAAATCAACAAAGTCTTCACGGGCCATTTCTGGTCTCTTCATCAGTGGAATGTCTGGTGTCTATCCTTTCATGCCACTATTCCTACGACAGTTTACGAAGACTTATATGATGGGTCAGATGAGAAGGCGGATCAAAAGACGGGGTGGGCAGTTGGTCAAGCCATGATTGGTGGGCAGTTTTGTATGATTCAATAGTTCAGCTTTGAGGAATATCAGCAGTGTCCGTTAGTGGAATCCTCTTAATATGAATATGTACTGCCTTTTTCCCCAAATCCTTAGCTGATCACACTTCACATCTTCTCATATTGCCCGAGTGTTATATTTTAATTCTCATGCTAGTATATCTACCTATCCATTCAGCATATTAGTACATACGACCAAAGGGTGTGGAGAACAGGGCTTCCCGTCCGCTCAGCCGTGCTTAAGCACATGGTGAACGCGGCCGACTGGAAAATGAGCCCTTTAGGAGTTGCTGCTTTAGGGGTGAGCGCCGCCAAGTCGCAGGGTGAGTGCGGTTGAGCTGGGTGCGCTGTGAGAGCTGGGTGAGCAAGTGGGGTGAACAAGTTGGTGAGCTAGACAACCTAGTAGGAATTTTGTGAAGTTAAATAGGGGCACTCAACCTGGTTTTCCATCACTTTCTTTTCCCTCCAAAATGCTCGTTCACAAGAAACGGCTTCAATTGTGATCCTATATAGAAATCAACAGATTAGCGTTCCCTCACCAGGTAGATAATTGTGCCAGCATTTAAAAGTAATCAAAGAGATACGTACTTGGATCAGCAGATGGTGCAGACCCTGGGACCATATTAGACGGTGAGAATGCTACCTGTTCAATATCAGTGAAATAGTTATTGGGCTTTGTAAAATTAGCCTCTGTCCATGTCCCGGTATAAATGATACTCCACTCACGTTACGATTCAGGGTCAGCCTTCCAATCTGTCTAAGAGGAAAGTCATGATGTGGCCAAACTTTAGTCATGTCGAATATATTCCACCGATAATTCTCCGCCTGTGTAGGATCCATTACTTGCCCGTAAACATTCCAGGTTGGGTAATCCCCTTTTTCAATCGCCTCGAACATATCCTTGATGAGAAAATCAGGATTCTCCCCTGCAATTCGCACGGCTTCCTCTTTGGTTCAGTACTAAACTCCCTAGTTTATTTTAATGTGGATATTCACATATTTAAAAGAGCCATCCTGAGGAACACGATGTTTAGTACCCTTACACCAGTGGGAACAGGATCCCCGTACCTCTCTTGTAAATTTGTATGTGTGTCCACTGTAAGTATTCATGTGACGGAGGGACGCGGGTGTTCCCCGATCGCTGAAAACATGGAGCAACTCGTGGACGCCCTCAGGATTGCCAACATGGAAGCTGTGTTGGAGTTAGTGTTCGGCATGAAAACATGGCATTACAAGATCACCTACTCCCAGAACTAGTTACAGTCAGCTACATAGGTTCATGCACGCTGAGGGGATCTCAAGAGCATTTACTTACCATATTTGGATCCGGAAGGTCAGTCTGCGGACGCCTCTTGTGGGATCGGTTCATGGAAGGGAATTTGATCGGGTCGCGAACGAAAAACACAGGCTAGTATTTCCGATAGTATGCATGGCCCACCGAGCTAGAATACTAATATACGGTGTTATTGAACACCCAATCGAGATTTCCTTCGTCAGTATACAGCTTCATTGCCCATCCATGCACATCGCGTGAAGTGTCAGCTGAACCAGCTTCAGGCCCAACTGTGGATACGGGCCATAAGACTGGAGTTTTCTTGCCCACTTGATTGAGGAAACTGGCCGAGGTAATATCTGAGCAATCATCGGTGACAGTAAATCCACCATAAGCCCTGGTGAGTGTCAGTCAGAATCCCTAAGAGGTATCACGCTTGAACAGCAGTTGACCTACCCAGCAGCTTTCGCATGAACCACCCTAAAGCCCAAGGCCTAATACTGTCAGAATAAATAACTTTTGATTCGCTGTTTGAACTTACCTTTCTGGAATTCTTTCTCTGGAGACGTGGGCTGATGTTTCAATAAGCTGAGTGTCCTGAAGAAGTACTAGACCACCCCCACCTGCACTTCTGTTACGCAATTGAACTAAGGTGGCGTTACTAGCATAAGGACAACCTTCAAAAGAATTACCCAAGAGTATGTATAAGCACCAAATGTCACGATTCAGCATCAACACCTTCGGCAAGGGTGTAATAACATTGATCCATGTTGAAGTTATAAGTCTAAAACTAGCGCTAGTACCCAAAGCTAATGGAGCTCTTCGGCAACAGAAATGCTTCCTATTCATGCTCCAGACACAATGCTCATCGGCCAATTATACAAGTATGTTTATTATTGCATTCGGGGAATGCGTCATTCTACTATTGCATGCAAGCATATTTCATTGACATCATGGGCCATGTCTAGACCGATACTCAGATGACACCTTGATTATAAAATAAAATAGTAGCTTTTTTTTTCTTCTTTTCGGTGCTATCTAGGAGTTTTCCCCACTAGGTGCAATTCGGTAAGGCTTCGGAACGACGGGGATCGTTGAGAACCTCCGCAGCCATGGGTCCCGTTGTGGGTCTAAGCTGCACGTGGGGTGATTGGCCAGTTAGTCTTTCCTAAAGCATAATTTCGAGATTTAGTTATAGCCTCGATCAAACGGCTGATGTGATATATTGAGTACAGTACTTGAATGCCATATTCGTCCATCCATTGGCTCTCCGACGTTTAGCAACCGTTCACCTTGCCACTATTACACCTTATGACATACCAGGCTCCATATATTTTTTCAACCGATTAGAACATTGTCCCACATAGAGCAACCATGATATCATCTATATCCACGAGCCGTAGCTTCCTGGTAGAGCGCTCAACATAAATAGCGAATATTTGGCCCTATAAGTTGCCAAATCGTGTTTGGTAAACCATTTAGAAGTCGTTTTTCAACTTGTTATCTCACTGTTTTACAGACACATTACTCCACGTACGGGAAAATGCCAAACTGGATTCATCAGAGACGAAATGAGACGGCCAATAACACAGCATCAACAAGCCATTCGACTATGCCGAACACCCCACTGATGCAGAGCTTAGCAGCTCGTATACGGCACCAGCCTGGGGGGAATACGGCGCCCATTGTCCGCTCAGAGAAGGGCCAATTGCCCATGCTACACGTACCTCATACATTCCAAAATAACTTTGTTGCGGTAGTGGGAGAATTTGTCGGAACTTTTATGTTCCTCTTCTTCGCATTTGCTGGTGGTCAGGTCTCTAATACTCCTAAGCCGGCTGAAGGAGCGCCACCAAATACCTCGAATCTACTCTATCTGTCACTGTCTTTCGGGTTTTCCCTCCTTGTAAATGTTTGGACGTTTTACCGCGTCACGGGTGGTTTATTCAATCCAGTGGTATGTTCTGACTAAGACCCCTGGCTAGTAAAATGACATTGATACTAATATTAATCCCACATAGGTCACATTGGCTCTCTGCCTCTGTGGAGGCATGCATCCTGTTCGGGGTGTATTGGTCTTCGGTTCTCAAATAGTGGCGGGGATTGCATCAGCAGGTGTCGTCAGTTGCTTATTCCCAGGTCCTCTGGCCGTTCAGACCAGGCTGGGCGGTGGCACCTCGATCTCCCAGGGCCTTTTTATTGAAATGTTCCTAACGGCTCATCTGGTATTTGTCGTTATTATGTTGGCTGTGGTCAAGCAAAAGTCAACATTTCTGGCTCCTGTTGGAATTGGCCTCGTCCTCTTTGTAAACCAATTAGTCGGTTTGTGCGCCTGAATCATGCAAATAAGCATACGCATATGCTGATTATAAAACTAGGGACCTACTATACCGGCTGTGCTCTTAACCCTGCCCGTGCCCTTGGCCCTGATGTGATCAACCGCAGCTTCCCAGGATACCACTGGATCTACTGGGTAGGACCATTGCTAGGGTCTCTCCTTGCATGTGGATTTTATGGTTTCCTCAGCATATTCCACTATGAGACGGTTAACCCGGGCCAGGATTTTAACCAGTGGGAGGCCGCTGCAGGCCCCGGTCCGTGGCATGAAGTGATGGATCGACACGATAGTGAGCCAAAGTCACCACACTTACCAAGCAATGGGTCGACCCTTAATTCAACCAATGCTGCGGATGCTGAAAGCAACTGTTGATCAGCCGATAAGGAATATGGTAACGAGCAATTGCGATGCGAGGCTGCCTAGAGCTACCTCTCATAGCATACCACTACTTGTAATCTCAACTTCGGTGTTCTTCCTCAATGACGTTCTATGAATGTTGTATCAACGACTATGACATCCCGAGTACCCATTCATCTGCAGGGAGGAACTTTGTAGGCAGGAGCTAGGAGAAATTAATGTGAATATTTGTTTGTAAATTAGTGGACTGACTCTTTTCTTGTCATTTTATTCATTCCGTCCTCCGCTTCGTTCTTGTTTAGCCATTTGGCTGACTGTAACAGTTGGCCCACGATACCTTAGATAAAGTAGTGTTTCCTTGTAATATGCTACGAAACAAGAAATGTCGGCCCGCAGCCGTGGATGCAAGCGCTGTGGAGTGATATTTGTTATGTATCGTATATCTATCGGCGCTAAGATAGAAATGCATCACATATTTTTGAAAACATTGAAATATTCGCTTGCTACAAAGTGTAACTGGGCACTGTTTAAAGATTCAGGGTAGAGGACCTGTCAACTAGGTAAGGATACGTAGGCAAAACAACAGTAGATAGTCTATCGACAGAAGACTGATTCTTGATTTTTCCCACTACTGACTACAGTACTAATTTATAGCCAAGGACCCCTGAAGCTCTCTGTATACAATGATCAATCCTCAGAAGGGGGCCACTGTACGTCATTAGAAAGGTGACTGATATAGACACCGAAGGCGCTGTTCGGCAGCGAAGCCAAGTTTTGTATATGACCTCCACTTTTGGGGACCTTCAAGCGGACTCCAGATAACTTGGAGACACAAAATGGTGCCCATAGAGAACATCAATCATGATATTATTAATCAGAAAATTAGATACAGTATTCATATGATCCGAGCCACTGAGCAATGATCAGCAGACACGTCGTCCAGGTCAACACTCTTCTTTGCCAGATTACTACACTACCATCCGAAATCTCCACATATATATCTTCCAGAAACACGCCAAAAATGTTGCTTTAGTGTCGCCATGGTCCGAACACGCTCCTCAACGAATCCCAGCTCATACAGATGCCAAAATATTGGTCAGCAGCGGCAGCAACTAGAAGGCAGAAGTTAGCAACAATTCTTCGTAGAAGTCCGTAGGGGAAAACATACAGCTGCCACTGCCTTGATCAATGGGACGAGGCTTTGAACCAGGTCCGTGAGTGTATCTCCAGTGAAGATTGGTAGGATGGAGTGTACAAGACCCGGTATTGAACCGAGAATTGTGCCAATATCATTCATGAAGTCGGTAGTTAGAAGACTAGTCAGATCGTTCACGATGTTCGATATGAGCTCTCCATTCAGAAGTGGCAAAAGGCTGTTCAGAACCTTCGGCACAGCGTCTAGCAGCGAGCTCACTGCATCACTGCCAACGACGGCAATCAAGCTCTCGACAATGGCAGGGGTTTCATTGAGCACAGACCCAATGTCATTCATAAACGCGGGGGTAATGAGTTCCTTAAGAACATTTTCTCCTGGAACGATAATGTCTTGGTGGAACAACGGCATCGTTTCGTTGAGAAGGGGTGGCACCGTGTCAACCAGCCCTCCAACGTCTTCCAGGAAATCTCGTGTCAACAATGTGGATAAGACATTCTCCACAGGCCCAAGAAGCTCTGTGCCAAAAATGGGGACCAAGCTGTGCAGCAGTGGTGGTACCGCTGCCAGCACGACGCCGACATCGGTGACAAATTGCTTAGTGACAAGCCCAGCAAGGGCCCTTTCGATCCCCAGGATAATGTCGATATTCAGAATTGGCAATAGACCGTTGATAATATCTGGCAGTCCTGCAACCAGATCCTTCACAACATCGCTTCCAATGATCGGAATGATATCCTTCACCACTGGGATTATTGCGTTGATCAGCGCGGTAAGATCGTTGATGAACGTTGGGGTTACAACGCTCGCCAGCAAATTCACGATCGCCGTCATGAGGTCTTTGTTGAAGATTGGAACCAGGTCGTGCACCAATGGCGGGATCAGGCCTGCAATACCGCTGATATCGTTGATGAACTCAGGAGTGAGGATGTCAGTCACAATCTGTACTAGTGACTTGATTATATCGCCCTGTAGCAAAGGCAGTATGTCCTGTATTATCGACGGGAGAGCAGCGAGCACAGACTCGATGGAAGCAATGAAGTCGGGGGTTAGGATCTTCGGAATAAGCTCTTCAAGGGGTGGAAGCAGGGGTAGAACGGCGTTGAGTAATCCAGGAACTGCCGCCAAAATCTTCTGAATCACGCTGATGAATTCCGGTGTGAGAATGTTGACGATCATGTCCTCAAGCGATGGTATCAATGGCAGTATCGCGTTGATAATGCCAGGGACCTTCGCAAGGAGCGATTGGACGGCCGCTAATAACTCGGGAGTCAAGATCTGCTTCAGCATCTCCTCCAGCGTAGGCAACAGAGGTAATAGACTATTCAATAATCCGGGAACTGCGTCGAGAAGCGAGCCAACGACCTGCAGAAGCTCCGGTGTGAGAACCTTATTGAGCAGGTCCATCAAGTCCGGCACAAGCGGTAATATTTTATTTAACAGGCCTGGTATAGCATCAAGAACTGATTCAAGGGCGTTCAAAAGCTCCGGTGTTAAAACCTTCTTAAGTAAGTCCTCAAGCGTTGGCAGGAGCGGTAGCAGGGTATTCAATAACCCTGGTACGGCATCGAGAAGCGACTCAAGTGTCTTTATGAGCTCCGGTGTGAGAACCTTCTGGACCAGGTTGACCAACTCTGGTACAAGAGGTAATATTTTATTTAGGAGCCCTGGTACAGCATCAATAACTGATTCAAGCGCATTTAGAAGCTCCGGTGTCAGAATCTTCTTAAGAAGATCCCCAAGCTTTGGCACGAGCGGTAATAGAGTATTCAATAACCCTGGTACGGCATCGAGAAGCGACTCAAGCGCCTGAATGAGCTCCGGTGTCAGAACCTTCTGGACCAGGTTGACCAACTCTGGCACCAGCGGTAGCAAACTATTTAAGAGCCCTGGCACCGCATCCAAGACCGATTCAAGGGTCTTTATGAGCTCCGGTGTCAGAATCTTCTTAATCAGGTTTATCAAGTCCGGCACAAGCGGTAGTAGACTGTTTAACAACTCGGGTGCGGCGTCAAGAAGCGATTCGAGCGCATTAAGGAGCTCCGGTGTTAGAACCTTGTTGAGTAGCTCCTCAACCTTGGGCACCAGCGGTAGAATCGTGTCCAAAAGGCCTGGCACTGCCTGGATTAATGATTTGATGTCATTCACAAACTCTGGCGTCAGGACTTCCTTGATCAGATTGCCGAGAGGCTCGAGGAGAGGTATAAGCTCCTTAATGATCGGTGGCGCAGCCTTAATCAATGACCCGATCTCCTTGATAAATTCTGGTGTCACGATCTCCGTAATAAGTTCCTGTATGGGTTTGATCAACGGCACAAGAGTATTGAATAGATCAGGAAGGTCGCTAAGCAGGGATGAGATCTGTTTGATGAACTCAGGAGTGAGGATCTCTTTGAGAAGGTTCACTAGTGGGGTGATAATATCAGACCCAAGGAGAGGCAAGATGTCCTTGATGAGTGGCGGCAAAGCCTTCAGCACCTCTTCGATCTCATTAATGAACGTGGGTGAGATGATGGTCTTCACAAGATTCAGGAGTGGCTCCATGGTCTGGTTCGACAGGATAGGTTGAATATCATGGAGTAGCGGACGCAGGGCAGACAGAGTTGATGACAAGTCATTCACCAGCTCTGGTGTCAGGTTCTCCGTGATCAACGACTCCAGAGCCTTGATTAGCTCCGGGTTCAGGATCGGCAAGAGCTTATCCATGATTTCTGGGAACGCTTGCAGGAATTCGCGGACTTCATCGCTCGTTAGTATATCGAGGATCTCCTTAATTATGGCCGGCAGGGCAGCGATGCTCTTCAGGATATTGTCAATGTCTTTGAAAATTGACCCGTTACCAAGCAGCGATGTGAGCCCCTGAACACTAACTTCACTACTATTGCCCGATGAGAGAGATGAGAGCAATGGTTTGATACTGCCCAAGGTGCTGATCATGGCCTTTGTATCTTGCATCGTGTCCTGGTCAAAGAACCCAGAGGCCTGGCTAACCAGAGAAGTGGCATCCTTGACAAACGATGGCGTAAATAGGCTCAGAACATTCTTGAGGCCCTCCTCGATCTCCGAGAGTCCGTCGCCACCCAGCACACCTGCTAGGAGGTCTTCAATGGAGTCAACACCCGGGTTGCTCGCAGACGGTCTGGGCGTCGACTCCGTTGTCTTTTCAGTTACTGTGCTTTTTGATACTGTGGTTTTTGATACTGTAATCTCTTCGGTGGCTATCGAGGGTGTGGGAACCTTGACAGTGATGGGAAGTGAAACGGTCGGGACAGGAATATCACCCACAGATAAGGGAAGATTCGTCGGACCTGGAATGTTGAATCCATCAGTATTTTGTTCACTTTCTGCTACTGTGAGTTGTGCACTGTTACCGCGGTCGCTAGTTACAGCTGGTTCCTGCGCTGCGCTGACAGGCGCGATGTTGGCTGCGCTCACCGCACCCTGCTCCTGTGTCGCACTGTTGCTGCTGTCACCTGTTGCAGCCGATTCCTGCGCTATGCTAGCAGCTAGGACGTTGGCTACGCTCACCGCAGTCGATCCCACGGTTGCATTGTGGTCCGATTCTGAAGCTGCGACTGCGAGGGCAGCTAGCAGCACTGGGGACAGTAGAGAAATAGCCCTCATCCTGTGTAGGGTTGCGGACTCTGACTGATGTCGATGGATGCCACAGACACTCTGGATGCAAGCAGGAGCCGATGACTCTTATTAGTATTCCATCACTGCCAGTGATTACCGAGGACCAGGTGCGCCATCGCACCGTAGTCTGCTAGTTGCTACCCTGTCGAAACGAGCCTTTCCTCGTTGCGCATCGTGGCGGTAAGAAAATTCCTTTCGGACAAGCCCTGCCCTCGCCTAGGTTGACCACAAACAGCGCTGCCGTATTCTCGTGCGGGGTCCCATGATAATGCTAGACAGTATAAGGGTCCGACTGGACCCTCTCGCTCTGTGACCGCGGCCGAGCTATCACAACAGCGCGTGTGAGAGGGGCTGATGGCTTTTTTTTTCGCTTTCTACATATGTCAGGGTTCTCTCTTTCACGCTGCCGGTCCTACTGCCGCGGACCGAAAGTCTATAGAGTGGAGATCTCATATAAAATGCGGGGAACTAGGGAAGCGATGTTGAGGATTCCTTGGGATTGCGGGGAAATGAGACAAGTACGCCTGTCTCAGACTGTCTCTCAAGCCACTTGCGCTTGTGGTTGGTGGTAGTTGTCGCTAGCTTACTTCCACGAGGTTCGAGATTGGCGGCCGCTGGGACACTAGCTAGGGCTAGGGCTTCTTCGCTTTGCCCTTACGGTTGATTTACGCCCGTTGTTATACTACCGCGGCAAAAGGTACATGCTCATCTTGTGTCATTAACACTATGTCATTATTCATTCATCATCACTAGTCACATATCTTGGCTGGACGACAAGTTCGCCTGCCGCAACGCGTCGGTCACGTTCTGCATCACGTCGGGATTCGATGACACCAATCCGGAGATGGAACCAAACAGCACCTTGAGAATGGGCACGTTCGCGCTGATGGTCAGGTTATTCAACACCTTCTCATAGTATGATATATGCTCCCCGTCGTAGATAGTCGAATTCCCGGATGCTGAGATCATCACATTTCCCTGGCTCAGAGCCTCTGTCTCTGCAGCTAAAATAGGCCCAATATTCCTGATCGCATTTGGGATATCCACCACTCCACGCAACGGAACTGAGTTGTTTCCAGGCTTCAGCAGTACATTGTTGATAGTACCGTTTCCTAGAATCAGGTCATCGACCTTAAGATTGAGAGTGACATTCCCCTGTGCGAAAAGTCAGTTACTGAGTTCCCGTAGACCGATGATCTAGCTTACCAGAGCAAATGTCACGACAGAGTAATTTGGCAGTGTTGCTTTTCCAACCAGGTTGGAACCGTCATCCTCTGGTGGGAGGGCCAGTCTGGCGGCGTCAATAGAGAACCCGTTCAACATATCGAGTCCTGCAACACCGGAGGTCAATGGTACTAGATCGATCAACTGCGGTGCAGCAGCAACGCTTACCATTTAGCTCTATATCTTTATCCAGGGTGAGGGAAACTTTGATCTTTCCCAAGTGGGCTGTTGTCTTACCATAAGCCGATAAGATAAACCTCTTCGAGTAAACCGCATTGCTCAAAAATTTAGTGAACTGCTCCTCGTCCAGGATCTTGGTCGTCTGGTTGGTAATCGTGATGTCGGATTTGCCTTTCAGGCGAAGTCCATTGAGCGGAGCCGTCACGTATGGTTTTCTCGGCTTCACATCTCGATTGAATAGACTCAAGTTGAGTGGATCTATCCGCACACTGAGCCCGAGGGGAACATTTAGAGATGCAGACAGCGAGAACATTAAGCTATCCGGGGTTGGTTGCATGATAGCTGCAGAGTGGATTGGAATGCTAGCATCATTGACTAGCCTCTGCGCAATTGCCGGTATGATTACCAGGAAACTAAGCCCAGACTTAGTAATGTTCCATCTTGTCAACAACGAACGAATCCACAGAAAGGCAACGATCATACAACACGGGCAGGAAGATTGCCAGAAATATGATGCCCAGGAGGCCATAACACAGCCAATACCGCTTGAAGTGCTTCAGGATACGCGTCCAAAAGCCTCTGGGCTTATTATATCTTGGGTCTCTGGACCTGGCTCCAACACCACTGCCACCACGAGGCCCTGATGGCTCTCCTGCACGCTGCTTCTCCTTGCCCGGAGAGTCGGAATCTATAGACTCTCTCCAGGCACTGGAGCTGTCGAAGGGCCTGTCCGACTCACCGATAGCCATGGAGGATCAGCAATTGCGAAACGCACTCCGGTGTCTTTCCAAGAAGAAGAAAAGGAAGCTACCAGTGCACACAACAGCGAATGCATCTAGCATATGTGGCACCCTGGGGTGCGGGGAATAAACACTTTATCAATCAAAGCGGGGATCTGGGGACGACTAGCGCTCCAGATCGTTACTATCTTAAGCATCCTGACTACTCACGATCCCTCTGATCGTCACTCAGTAGAGACAAGCTTGGTGTCCAACTGGGGTAGTCTGTCTTAGATCGGGTGGAGAAGTCAGGCTCTCTCCATCCTCGCACCGTGGCAGGCGGTCAATTCGCACTAGTAACAAGTATAACAATTCCTAGGAACGGCTTACCTTGGGTTATTCTGGCCACCAAAAAGGTGGGGGTTGGATTCATGCCTCGTGATGGTGTTACCTAGGTTGGCATCTTCGAGCTTGAGTTTTTAAGGTTGGCACTCTATTCATTCCCATCAATTAAATTTTTACATCTTGCCCATTTACCCTGTCGATATTCATATTTTCGCTTCGTTCAAGGTATATTGGAGGCTGTGCGTTCCTGCTCCTCGGACCGTTTGCCGCGGAACAGAAACCTTCCAGCGACAATTTAATTTAATTAAGCTTGGTGAATTTATCCGTCTCGCCCCACGGAAGATCTACACCACCTCGGACTGCCAACTGCGGCCGTGGAATTAAATTCGTGCAGTGGTAGTTGTGGAGTCGGTCCATAGCCCAGTATGTAAGATAGCAGGTTATATATACGAAAGCCACGGTGCGATCTTTTCACTCGAAGGGTGGAGTGATATGCTGTGGGCCAAGGTTCTACTGGCACGTCTTATATACATCCCCAAAGAGTTTCACAATGGAACAAAAGGCGAAACTATCAGTGACCACGTCTGACTCGGACGAGTCCAAGCGAGACGACACCCCGGAGCCATGGCAATCGAGTATCTCGGAAAAGCACACTCTGAACATGGTACCGGATGACAGTTTGCTCGACTCACTCCAGGGTACAGAGAATGTGCAGAAGATCGTACGAGAAGGGGTGTTGCTCGCCACCGGGGCTGCAGCCATCCTCCTGCAAGTTGCCATGCCCGGTGTTGCCAAGGGCGTCGACAATCACAGCAGCTTTGCGTACCGCCCACTACACCGTCTGCGGACCACGTTGACCTTCGTCTACTGCATGGCGTTCGGCACGAAGGACGAAAAGCGCGCGATTATCTCCCTGGTCAATCGTGCCCACGCCGAGGTCAATGGGCCAGGATATTCGGCGGATGACCCGGAGCTTCAGATGTGGGTGGCAGCCACCTTGTATGCCAGCGGCATCTTCATGTACGAGGAAGTCTACGGCGCCATGGAGCCTCGTAAGGCTGATCTGATCTATCGAGAATACTCAGTCCTGGCGCGGTCGCTGCGTGTGCCGCTCGAGATCTGGCCCAAGGACCGGAAGGCCTTCTGGCGCTACTGGGACAAGACGGTGGCCAACCTAGAAGTTACCGACCACGCCCGCAACATCGCCCAGGACCTGCTGTACAACAAGGAGTTGTTCCTCCCACTGCGTATGGGCCTGCCCTTCGTGCGATTGATGACAGCTCAGATGCTGCCCCAGCGTCTGCGCATGGAGTATGGTATGAGCGATGGTCGTCTGCGGCGTTCAATCTATAAATCCGTGATCCTAGGAGCCAAGATCGCCTACCCGATTATCCCGCGCTTTATCCGGACCATTCCCATGAAATACTACATGAGGGACATGCGTCGTCGGCTGAGAAGGATGGCCTAATGCATTAGGAGTACTTTTGTTACGTTTGATGATTATTGCTTCAGTCTGCAGTGTGTTACTATAACCCTTCGTTAACTTTATTGACTCTCTCGTTCAACTCTGCCAGTGTATTGAGTCGCTCTCTATTATTCCCATGCATAGTCATGAACCAGATGGATTGTTCAGTATCTTATGTATTTATGCGTATTTGACCAGACTGGAATGTGAATCGACTGCAAGTTAACTCACATTCAATAGCTTCGTGGTGGCATTTTGGATGATTATAAACATATGGAATATCCCACTGGGTCAAATTAATCTTCCCGGAAGACTGCTATATATACATGAACCTTGGTTTAAGAGTTTTAAATAGCCATGGACACAGTATGCTAAACTCGCGAAAACGATGAGCCTAGCTAAACATCGAGAATAAGAATCACATCCTTGAAAAGCAGCAGCCAACATCAACCCTCAGGAAGCCACTGTCATGAGTTAGTTTAATTCAATCTATTGGGCATAGAATGACCCACGATACAAGTAGACGACAGCCAGAAAGACAATCCACGAAAGGGTCCAGCACAGGACTCGCTCCAGATGACTCCTGAGTTGTGGCCATGCATATGATTGCTCATACCAACCGAGCCTGCCAGGAGCATGGGCGGCTTCAAGGTCGGCATCCACCTCCTCTTTGGCATGGGGTATACCCATAATATCCGATTTCAGTTGTCCCATAATATGGTATCAGACTCTTGTCGTGGGGAGGGGAAGTGAGAAACAAGACGTGATTTCTTCCTTAAAGACGGGCACCATACTCGGGATTAAATTAATAACAATCGGCTATCCCTTTAAGGAGTCAGATGTAAGGACAGAAAAGACATCGCCCCTCCACCTACTCTTATCGCCCATCCCCCAATAGATGCAGTCAATAGGTAGATCAAGAGGCACTAACACACAACACCAATGAGCCTTCACACGAGACTAGCACAATGAATGTAATCCGATTCGCCTGATGGGCAGAATGGTCCGAGGGATACCCCGCAAGTCGATCATGGCCATCCTTTGCGAACTAAGATTTCCCCGCGGGGGAAGAGAGCATACCGCGGCCCGTGAGGCTGCATTGGGCTCTAATTCGCTCAGGATCAGACGCATGTTGAACGGGGTGTGACCAGTTTGAAGTTCCTCGAGACTGCATATTCTGGGGAAGAGAGTTGCGTGTCATGCGGTAGTCAGCTATGGCGGTTCATAGTGAGAGTCGCAAGTTTTCAGGATGGCATTGATATCTAAAGTCTACACAGCCGTTTGAAGGCACTAGAGACCTGGAGTTCCCACCGCTACTATAGATTCTACATATTCCTGCTGTTCCATGATTGCTGGAGATCGAGATATTACATAGTCAGACTTTCTTACACTGATTGGTCCCACTAGCTTCCTGGGGCACCATGTACCAGACTACAGGCCCTCTGCCAGTGGAAAAGCGCATCCGACGGGCGGCGGCGGCCTGCTACCGGTGCCATGGACGCAAGGTGCGCTGCGATGCATCGATTCTCGGCTACCCTTGCACAAACTGCGTGCTCGATGGCAGAACGGACTGTACTCTGCGTCCCAATGCTACAGCACGATTCAAGAGTCTGAAACAGAGCCAGCGTCGAAGCACTGCCCAGAGATCAGCGAAGCCAAATGGGGACGAACAAAACACCGTCAATGCCAGCGAGAAGCCCGGCAAGACTACTCCTCAGCCCTCCACACTGCCAGCAGCCTCTGGGTTCCCCGAACTGTTGGACTCGCCCAATCATACCGAAACGATATTTGAGACTGAATCTGATGCTTCGAGCCAGATATTAGATCCCCAGCCTGTTGTCTCTCCTCCGATGAGGCTGGACAGTGTCGGCCCTAGCTTTTCAGGGCAACAATTCCTAGACTTCAATGCCCTATCTCCCCTTCCGATGAGCGTTGTACATATTCTGGTAACAGGCGGCTGTCTGGACATGCCCCCCAAAGCTGCGTTGGATGTCTTCATCATGAAATACTTCCTGCTCGTGCATCCTTCCGTTCCCATTTTGGATGAAGTAGAGTTTTGGAACACGTATCTCCAACTGGAAGACGCCGAGTACGCGCCCAAACTTTCCCTCTTCCTATTTCAGGCTATGTTGCTTTCGAGTTGTGCGGTATGTATCGTTCTCCTATCAGGCGGCCATTTGACCTCAGGTTAACCATGAACTAAACGGTGCAGTTTGTGCCCATCGAGATTATCCAACAATGTGGCTTCAACGATACATGCGAAGCAAGAAGAGCGTTTTATCACCGCGCCAAGGTATTTGTTCTTGTGGATCTTCGTCTATGCTGGAAAAAGGATGATCTGTCTGCTAATTTGCACCCGGTCAAGTAGATGTTGTATGATACTAACGCCGAGAGTAACCCCTTAGCACGAGCCCAGGGCGCCCTACTGCTGACATTCCATACCACAGCCGAAGACCCCGAGGCAACGATGACCTGGAATATGTGCGCAATTCACAATGCAATCGCTATAGGCCTCGATCTCCATCTTTCAGTCCAGGAACCCAACATATGTGTCAAAAAACGGCTGTGGTGGTCTATTTTTGTTCGCGACCGCTTCCTATGGCTTGGCCGTCACCGTCGCCCTCAGTTCACGTCCGCGAATTTCAACATGAACATTGACTATCTAGACGAGGAAGAGATGGCCAACGAAATCATCATGTCCCCATTTTATGAGCCAAATGTCAAGCGCCTGCTGCTGAAAGTGTTCCAGGCCCAATGCCGGCTGGCCGTGATTTTAACGGATGTCATAACTATCTCCTTCTCAGCTTCGGACGGAGATGCTCCACATCTATCCCTTCATGAGCTTGATTTATATCTCGCAAAGATCAGGGAGGTGCGAGCGGAGCTCACTCAATGGGAAGAAACGGTTTACTCTCCCCTGCATGATACTTGCAGTGCCGAGCCGGAGAGTGTTGGAATTATGATCAATCTAACTGCCATGCACTACCAGTGAGTTTTGGCCCTGTGAGTATACGATTATATTCTCGCTCATGAAATTTATAGTACCGCTCGCATGGTCCTGGGCCATTATGAGACACTCCTTGTGGAAAGTCATCGTGATATGATTCAGGACCGCTCGGCATCGATCCTGTTGCCTTTGGCGAAGGACTTGAAAGAATCTGTATATCAGATCACGCAAAAGCTTGGTTATTTTAGTGCAAGGAACCTAACGGAGCATATCCCATTGAGTGTGTAAGTTCTGACAAATTTTCCCTCGCCCTTAGCAATACACCCTAAGCCCCTACTTGCTTATTTCAAGATCCAAATTGAGGCTAGACTGGCGCTCACACTGGGCTTTTGTTTGTTTTGTTCTGTTTTGCTTTCCTTGTTTACTTTTACTGACCAAGCCTCAAGACTTGCCTATTGCGGTACTCCAATGGTCCTCGCTGCGATAGATGTCAAGCTCTCTGTGTCGTATTCGGACATGGTTGAACGAAAGCGTTCTCTTGCTAAGTGCTCTGAGGTTATTGACCAGTCACGAAGGGTGTACGATGTCACAGAGCTATTCTCGCAAGGCACAAATCAGATTCTGCACCTAGCATACGCCATTACTAAAAACCTGCTTCTAGAAAGCAACATACCGCAGGATGGTTTATCACTGATCGAACGCCAAAACTACCTCGAAGATACTGATTCAGAGAGCAAGGGGCGTGATAAACTGTTATCCCCTGCGTTTAAAAGACTGCGAATAAGAGGCTGGGCCGAAGTGTTCCTGAAGTATCCTCGTGCATATCTCTTGATTTCAACGTGTATTGACTCGAGTCTGGCCACTGGCCGTCTTCCGCGAAATGAATCGCTTCCGCCGATAATCAGAGACACAACGTACTTGGTCTTGGGCCTGCCAAAGCTTCCGTGGGCAATAACATCCCCCACGAGCCCAACAACCGTGCCTGCTGCAGACAGCGTGCAGAAGGAACAACACCGGCTGAAAGGTCAACAAGGGAGTACATCTCTCAACGATACATGGTATTTAAGCCTACTTCACAACGTCGACGCAGATACGTCTCCTTTTGACGCTTGTCTCCTCGACGATGGAGAGTCACATAACGGCAATGTCGGGACGGATGTACAGTGCTTTGAGGAAGATTAGCCCACCATCCTCACCTCTGGAGTGTGAGGGCATGTCAGCGTTATCCTCTTGGAATCAATCACGTGAGATGTATTCGTCCAGGCCATCCGGATACGAGCTTTCTGTCTATGGGTTCCTGGATAAAGGGTAGCAGATTGCCTTGCAGCGTGTTTAAATGCAGGTACTTGACTCTGGCTCCGGTATTACAGTTGACGTGAGACACCGATGCATGGATTAGGACTAGCACAGAACAAAGACAGATGGTGAGTCTACGGAGCAGAGTGTTATGAGGAGAGAGAGAAACAAAGGCATACCTATGTGAATATTTGTTTGCTCTCTTCCTGTTGAGGATTGTGTAGCTTTGGGGTTCAACCCTGACTTATCAATTTATGTGTTCACTATTTGCCCTTGTTGAAAGGGTAGGGTATTTTTCTTTTTATACAGTCAATATAAATTTGTACCCTGCTCCTGTGTTTGTTTGCTCAATGAAGAAACAGTCCTCAATACCAGAGTTTGACCCTGCGTTGCTGATACGGATATTCCTATTAATGGGGACCCCATCAGTCTGGTTCCCCGGTAACTATGTCCACTGTTGCTACTGATATGTTGAATGTGGCAATGAGTCTATGGTATATGCTACTTGAGGTTAATTTAACATAGACATTAAGACATTATGTACGGCCCAACGAAGGTCTATCGCTAAAAGGCACAAGGGGAGGCGAGCAGAGTAAGTAATAGGTGGTACATAGTCAGACGGCCCCTTATAGAAGAATTATATGACATGCAGAAAGGAATGACAGGTGGCCACTGCGACTTCGAGTTGTCCCCGTGCCACCTCCGCTTTGCGTTCCACCCTGACGTGGTAGCTAGCCAACAATCCCATCACAGCACCAACATGTCGCTCAATGCGCTCGACCAATCTGGTCATCCTGATGAGGTGGAAGCGCCCCGGATGCGGTCGACGGCAGAGCCGCGGGCTGGGATGGATGCTGCGAAGGTTCCGGAGATACTTCCGCCATTTCAAGATCCGCAGTACTATGTGCAGCGGTGGATCCCTGACGCGAGTCCGGCGCCACGCTCTGCGATGGACTCGGGGTCAGGAGACGTGGCCCAGGGTTCTTGCCCGGCTGCTTGCTTGTCTTCACGCGGCTGGCGCCGGGCCCAGCATCGGTGGGTATTTGAACCGAAATCCCCACACGAAGAACAGGCGCAGCTTGGTCCAGAAACCCATGGCATTCCATCTCTTCTTCAGAATCTCCGAGTCAGCCTGTGAGCGGGCGCGATAGCCCTTACGGAAGAAACAAAGAAGGAGAAGGCTAATTGGGATGACAGTGAGAGACCAGCAGACGGGCAGACCGCGCCGGGTTTGCCAGCCAGTCATTAGGCGGCGGAATCGAACGAAGGCCTCGATGAATCCTAGGATCAGAAACAGGCCAATCCAGCCTAGGGTGAGAATCAGGGTAAGGGCCAACGGTGAGATACCCATCCAGTAGTCATCGAGGAACCAGTTGTAGTCGTCGTCGTAGCCGTAGTAACCGCCGTTGTAGGAGGGACTGTCTGTACTCGTATAATAGCACTGTGCACCAGTGTAGAGGGAGGTGGGTCGGTTGTAGTAACTGAGTGACTCCAGAGAACTACTAGGGACCTGAGTTGGGTCGACATAGACCACATCATACGTGTAAGTGGTCGGCTGGAAGGGTTGGCTGGAGTCGACCGAAACTGAAGTCTCCATGGCAGTCCGAGGCAGCAAGTCCTCCACCACACGGGGCGGACTTACTGGGACAGCAGTGGTCTGCGTCCATTGAGTTGCGCAGCCCGTTGGGGCTGAGTAGGTCAAGTACACCTTGAAGATGGTGTAATGGTACTCATCGTCGTAGTAGGAGGGATAATCGTAAACATCGGCAGGCTTCCCTACGCCGGTGGGATAGAGCTTCTGGATGACGGTAGCATCTCCTCCGTAATATCCGGTCCCGATGGAGGTGATGGTCGATGCTGCCTCGGGCAGGGAAGTGGCAGTCGGGGAAATTTGCTGGATCGTAGTGATGACCCTGCTGGTGTAGTAGTAGTCTTCAGTGACGACAGCCTGTTCGTAGTAATCTGTGACAACCCACGGGACGGCAAAAACGAATGAACACAGGTGGGTAAAAACGACCGACAAAAAGAACATAAACGAGTGTGGGGGCACCATCATGGATGGCCGCCGGCAATGGTAGCGCAAAAATCTCCGTCCCTCTCTGGGACGCAGTCATGGTAGCACCCATGGCTTTAATACTACTCAAACAATCCCTGGCCAGAGGCAACTCGAGCCTCATGACCTCGCCAAGCGATGTTAAAATTGCTTCATGCAGCATGGTAGTATCCCATTGAGAACTTGCTGGAGCCTCATGGTGATTGGCAGGGTTTCAATCCCGCAGGGTCTAGTAGTCTCGATGAAGCTTTAGCTCGCGCGCTACGATACTCTTCTTTTCCTTATCTAGGGCTAGACTTGCCCCGTACTAGACAGCATGGACGAACTACTCTCAAGTGGGCTAGTGGCTCTTCTTTTTTAGGTCGCATTTCTCCTATCTCGCCATTCAGGTCCGTGTGACATGGAGGTAGGAAATGGTACGAGCCTAGGTAGTGGTTCGAGGCCGGTATGGCCGCTCGAACTATCCCTTAGCGTGACCTCGCTTCTGGACTTTTGTCGCCATGCTAGAGAGAAAAAAGAATCGAATGTTGAATAGACTTCGCCGTTCCAATTTTCCCGCGGCGGTTTGACGGGTTTGCACCACGGTTAGCTCTGGATTGGGTTTAGCTTTGGGGCTGGTGGCCAGCAAAGCATTGGAAATCCACTGGACAAGTCGAATCTGGTTGATATTACGGAGTCCGCCGTACTTGTCTCTTCTTGATCTAACCGTGATGATCCTAGCGCATCTTGCCATCATTTGGTAATATCCCCGAGAGTTTGCCACGGCGGACAATGTCCGGAATCTTGAGATTCGAGAGAACGTTGGCCATTGCAAGGCCTTGAACCAGCGTAGATAGCCAAAACTACCTGTTGATATAGCATTAATCGTAATATAGTAGAATCGAAATCTTGGTTTTGCTTCTAGGTATATTCGTGCGGGGTGGGTGTCTTATCCACTACTATGTGTATAGGGGATACGGGATAAAGCACATAAATATATAGTTCGGGTCCATGTATATATATCTGGACCCATGCTGGCACAATCACTACCACTGTTCCTCTGGGCGATTGTTCCTTCGATAGTATTCTACATTACATTACTGGATACGTCAGTCTTTTCTGGAGGGATTAATACCCACCTAATTGTGATATTTCGAGAGATTCGTGAATGCACTTCGGTTTATCCTAATGCAATCAAACAATGCAAACAACCTTCGGGAGAGCTGAATGAATTGCCATTTTCAGTAATCGCCAGGGAATCATCTCATCAAAAGTGGAGATCGAAATCGGGACATGAAGATTCAAATCCATTATCAGTTGTGGGAGCAACTACGAAGAACGCCGGAATCATGACATGGTTGCAAGCTTCGATGCATCTATGGTTGCCCCCGGGCATTAGAAAAAAGGGATACCAAGGGCAGGCACCCTATGAAGTACGCCGACACGAGTTGGTGGAAGACACGTGCGAAGCAGAGAAAGATCGACCCTAATGTAAGGGTGCCGGATGAGATCATCTCCAGCTCCCTGCAAATCCCGATGGCTAGAAGGTCAAATTCCAGGAGGCCGGTGTGCTAGAGCCAGTCTTGTTACAATTAATCCCCTCATCGCTTGCTACCTGCCGTTTCTTCATTATCCCAATCCGGAACTGATCGTCCTGTTTAGTGAGCTGAATACCTAGTATATTGATGGTGCACGTCTCTCACAGGGTTCAGGAGATCCAGATCTCCCTTTTGATGCTTACTGATTCACTTGCTGGAGGTCTGCATGAACAAGATACCTGCACCCCATGGATTCCAAACACAATGAGGTGCCAGACCTGGTGCATATTGAGGATCTGCGACACGTGGAACCAACATAGAATGGCCTTAGATCCTTGACGACTGTGGCGATCAGCCAAGGTCCAAGAGCATTCTGGATTGGATTTAGAAGTAATTCAAAGCTACCCTGTTGATGCCGCCATCGCTAAGGATGAGGAGAAGCGGTTGAAACGAAACCTTGATATGCGGGTTCTCCCTCTTCTGGAAGCATGTTCTTGCTTCTATTGGTCACCTCAGATCAAACCCCAACGCTGATCACAAAACCACTGTGGGGAGATCGACACTGGGGTTGAAAAGGGACTCGACCTTCTTCGCCTCGCACTGCAAACCCCCCTCAATGGCGGTCTGTGTCTTGTTTGAGTGGTCCCTGATTGACTTTACTGTAGTAACCTCGGCTTCTAAGGCGTTTGATTTAGCTTCCACTACGGAGTCGGCCGTCTGCGGGGAGAAGCTAACTGTATAGATGTTGATCTTTGTCTGCCTATAATGCGGGGTATATATTAACCAGACATCCCCGAGTCTCATGGTCAGCAGCTCGCATCATACACGTTGCTTGTTCTTCTCTTTGCTTGGCAACGTTCTATGAAATCCAACAATGTCATTACTCAAGAGGTCCATCAAGGCCCTACAGGTGCCGACAGAACCTGGTCTGACGACGGCGGAGTTAATGTTAACGAATGAAGATCTAAAGCCAGGTGAGCACAATCCATGGATTCTGATACATGTTTTCATGGAGTGCACGGATGTTTCGTCAATTGAGCACTGATACATCAAGATGATTGCGTCCAGTCGAGCCGGAGCGTCGCCAATGGAGATGGCTTAACTTTGTAGCTTTCTGGATTGCAGATTCGCTGAATGTCGTATGTTGCTACCCCATAACCAGCCCAATCTTTGCCCTAATGCATTGTTCCTAAATCACTCTGGAATTTACTAGAATACATGGATGATTACCTCGTCCATGATTGTGGATGGGCTCTCCTGGTGGCAGTCCTGGCTCTGCGTCTGGGCCGGTTATACAATATCAGGTATCTTTGTCGTAGCCATGGGCCGCATTGCAACCATCTATTACATTCCGTTCGCAGTGGCCAACCGAGCATCCTTTGGCATATGGGGTTCATTCTGGCCGATTATCAATCGCGCGGCAATGGCTGTCATTTGGTATGGAGTTCAGGTATGTGCTTATTCGCCAATCGCCAAAGTACTAGTACTCCTCTAACCCACTCGGCCCAACAGACTTATCTTGGAGGTATATTATGTCATCACTTTCCTTTGCTAGAGGAAGACTAATTCTGTGTCAGGGCAATGTGTGACTCTGATGATCCAGCCATTTGGCCCAGCTACGTGAATATCCCCAATAACATCCCAGCCAGTTCAGGCGTCACCACCATGGAGTTCACCAGCTTCTTTTTGTTCTGGCTAGGGTCGCTCCCCGCCCTATGGTTTCCTATCTATAAGATCCGACACCTCTTTACGGCGAAAGCATACTTTTCACCTGCCTGCGCAATTGCTTTCTTCATCTGGGCGATTGTTCGCGCCCATGGATTGGGCCCTATCATCCATCAGCCCAATACTGCGCAAGGAAGCGACTTAGCATGGGCTGTGGTGAAAAGCATTATGAACTGCATTGCCAATTTCGCCGCTTTGATCATCAATAACCCTGACTTTAGCCGATACGCACGTCATCCAAAAGATGCGATATGGCCACAGTTGATCACGATCCCAGTGGGCTTTGCCGTCACGTCGTTTATCGGAATCGTGGTAACTTCATCTTCATCGGTGATCTTCGGCGAGGCGGTTTGGAATCCTCTCACTTTGCTAGGAATGTTCTTGCAAGACGCCAGTTCGGCGGAACGGTTCGGGGTGTTTGTGATCGCCGCTGGCTTTGCGTTGGCTCAGCTAGGAACCAATATTGCAGCCAACTCTGTATCCGCTGGAACAAATCTCTCGGCCTTGCTCCCTAGATTTTGCACCATTCGCCGAGGAGCGTACGTGTGTGCAGCTATTGGTCTGGCTATGTGCCCGGTAAGCATCCTCCCCATCTCTCATGACCGATAGAATCATTTGACATCCCATTCGCCCCTCCCTGGATACTACACTACAATTACTGACAGACCTCGTAGTGGAACCTGGTGGCATCTTCTGCAAAATTCACGGTCTATCTGTCATCCTATTCGGTATTTCTATCTTCGATCGCCGGGGTCATGGTCAGCGACTACTATTTGGTCCGTCGCGGCTACCTGGAAATCCCGGCTCTGTATAGTGCTGAAAAGAACGGCCCGTACTATGGCACGTGGGGTGTTTCCTGGAGGGGCTATACGGCTTACATATGTGGCATACTGATCAATGTTGTGGGCTTTGCTGGCGCCGTTGGTGCGGATGTACCGGTGGCGGCGGAATACATCTACAACATCAATTATTTGTCCGGCTTCTTGGTGGCTGCCGCTATATACTGGGCCTTGGCAAAGGCTTTCCCCATTCCATGCACTAGCGATACATGGAACGAGGTACCATATTCTGGAGAGGCGACGCATGCTGATGGAAAGGATATCAAACAAGTGGAGGAGGTAGAGGATGTAAGAGCGGCAGTGTAAGGAGTCCGGTGATATGCTGGTGGTGGATTACGGTCTCAGGCCTTTGGGTGCTCTCTGTGAATACTGGACTTTTATCTGTACCTTTGTATGTCTTGCTCCTTTGAAATATCATTCGGCACTAGGCTTCGGGTTCGTTGAGAATTCGCACCGTTCAAACACTCAGGTAGATTCCATGAGCATACTCTTGTCAGATATAAGATATCAGTTCTCTATCCAATGACAGGGGAAAAAGAATGATCTACCATACATTAGGCTTGCGTGCCCGAGCTCTTAGCATCGGTTGGCATTATATCGTACTCCTTGGCTGATTGGCACCCGGAAAAGTAGCTAGGACGTCGCTTTACGAAGCATTCGAGTCCGGGTTTGTAGATTTCGAGCCTGTGCAAATGTCATTAATGCATTGAACCCAGACAAGCCTTTACTTCTTACCCGTTTTCGATCAGCACTGGTCGTATCACGATGTACTGGCGTCCAAGGCTGAAAGGAACTGTGAAAACTGTGCATCCACATCGTTTGCAGAAATGCTTTTCTTTCGCACGGCCGCTGACAGTACCCTTCGTGATCGTGTAGCAGGTAAGGAGAGCGTCCGGATCGCGAATAGTGACGCTGGATGAAGCGTAGCTGGCCGTCTGGAGCCGTCAGCTTAGGGTACGCAACATCAGGCTGGAGCTTGCGATCGATCAAAAGATGTAACAGCCATATCCGTGACTCACAATCTGACAGGGTCCCCCAGCTCCAATCGCGCAGTCACTGCAATAGCAACAGAATACATCCTCGGGAGGACCTGTGACAGTGAACCCTACTCCTTTGCAAATGCAGGCTCCAGTGCGGGTCGTGGTATCTTCGGCTTCGTCTGTAGACATAGTCACGTGGTGGACAGACCAGCGACAGAGAGAAATGAGGTTCCTAGCTCCGAGAGAGGCACATTGTGGAAAAGACCTTGCGAAGGTCAGACACTATCCCCGAAACCATAGCAGTGTACGATCCCACCGGAGACGTTGAGAATTGTAATGGGTCAACGTATGAATCAATGATTGGATTGTTGGTCATTCTCGTTCCAAACCCTTCTCTACACACCGAGGAAGGCATTCCCCGGGACAACCATGGGCCGTGTGAATGTGCTCTCATTTCTGTTTCCCATTTGGGACGAATTAGTGTGAAGGCGAACAACAAGTGGGTTGGAAAGCGTCGAAGAAGATAAGGACCGGTCAATCATGAAGTGGCGCAGTAATTCCAACGCGGGGTCATCGGTCTATGCCTCCACACCGTAGCCCTAACATTGGCCATGCGTCTGGTTGCTCAACGTATCAAGCGGGGAAGTGTTGGTCATTAGAGTTGCGGGGGAGAAGTGCCAAGGGATTTAGATTTAGCGCAATCTGGCCCGGAGGCAATTGATTGAAGCCTGAGAAGTATAGAGATAGATCTGCGGTCATGACGTCCCGGGAGGCTTCCCGAGATTAAGAAGTATGGAGCGATAGAGAGCATAAGGGGAGACCAGACCAAGAGTATATAATCCCCAGGTTCTGACAAACTGTCCTCCTAGAAAACAGATTCAAATCTTTGATATGCAGCCTATCGCTGTACTACTAAGCCGTCTTCTACCCGATCTGCCCCTGCCCAGTGCGACAACCTGTGTACATTATGGGGCCTGACTTGAAGATAAAGGAGGATCCACAGCTGGTAGAGGCCAATGTCCAAGAAGGCCAAATCAATAGTGCGGAGGGTCTGCAACGGCGACTCGAGAACCGACATGTTCAACTGATCGCCATTGGAGGCTCCATTGGGACGGCGCTGTTCGTCACCATCGGCAATGGCCTCGCCGCAGGGGGCCCGGCCAGTCTGCTGATTGCATACGTCCTGTACTGTGGGGTGCTAGCTTGTATCAACAATTGTCTCTCGGAAATGATTGTCCTGCATCCGGTGTCCGGTGGGTTCATCCGTATCGCGGGCAAGTGGGTGGACGACGCCCTCGGTTTCATGGTCGGCTGGAATTTCTTTCTCTACGAAGCTCTCATGATCCCCTTCGAGATCACCGCCATCAACCTGATCCTTGGCTACTGGAGAGACGATATCCCCGTCGCCGCAGTGTGTGTGGCATGTATCGTTCTTTTTGCGTATGACCCCAGAGCAACAATCCCTTTCCTGCCCGGCCTTTCCACATTTTCCCAAAGCGACGTTGTAACGTACTCTGCCAAGATGAATCCTATTTGTGCAGATTAGACAGTGGTTAGTCCCATTGAGAACCCAAGCTGAACATTCAATAGTGCGATCAATGCTCTCGCCGTCGCGGCGTACGGGGAGGCTGAGTTCTGGCTCTCCTCCGGGAAGGTCATCCTGATCTTCATGCTCTTTTTCTTCACCTTCATTACCATGGTTGGCGGTAACCCAGCTCACGATGCATACGGGTTTCGCTATTGGAACGATCCCGGCCCCTTTGCCACGCATCGCACGACCGATAGCCTGGGTCGGTTTGAGGGTTTCCTGGCTGCCGTCTGGTCTGCTGCTTTCTGCATTGTGGGACCCGAATATATCGCGATGGCCGCTGCCGAGTCTAAACGGCCCCGGACCTTTGTCAAGGCTGCCTTTAAAACCATTTACTGGCGGTTTGTCTTATTCTTTGCCCTAGGTGCCCTGTGTGTCGGCATCGTCATTCCGTGGAATGACCCGACTCTACAAGCCATTCTTGCCGGGGAGAGCAATGAGAAAGGAGGTGGTGCGTCTCCCTATGTCATCGCAATGTCGAATATGCAGATCCGCATCCTGCCTGACATCGTCAATGCCCTGCTCATAACGTCCGTCTTCTCGGCGGGCAACACCCTCACCTACTGTGCCACTCGATCCCTCTACGGCTTGGCCCTCGACGGTCGGGCACCGAAAATCCTGAGCAAGACGAAGAACGGAGTCCCTCTCTATGCGTTTGGCGTCGTCATGTGTTTTCCGTTCCTGTCTTTCCTACAGCTCTCCGACAACTCGTCCCAAGTCTTGACGTGGTTAGTCAACTTGGTTACGGCCGGTGCACTCATTGACTATCTGGTCATCTGTATCACGTACATCCAGTTCCATCGGGCATGCAAAGCGCAGGGCATCGGCCGACAGCAATTTCCATACTACGGTTATTTCCAGCCGTACTGCTCCTACCTCGGTGCGGTGTGCATGGTCCTGGTCTTACTCTTCTACGGGTATACCGCATTCGCGCCGTGGAGTGTGGAGACTTTCTTCCAGAATTACACCATGCAAATCATCGCCCCCATTTTGTATTTTGGATGGAAGTTCGCTCACCGAACGAAGATCCTCAAGCCGCAGGAAGTCGACTTGGTTTGGGACCGACCGATCGTAGACTCCTACGAAGCTACCTTCACCAGTCCTGCGCCTGGGTTCTGGGCCGAAATGTTTCAAATGTTCCGGTTCAAACGCCCGCAAGCAGAGCCGGTTGATGTCTAGGATGTAAGCCTTTTGAGTTGCATCGTGTGGCTACGGAATGGGCCTTGAGCTTTCCTCACGTCCCAGCTAGGCCCTGTTGATTATCGAGAATCAAAATGTTCAGTTTTATCCAATGACAGTCACACTATACCGGACTTCTATTCACTGTTCCGTAGACCAAACCCCTTCTGAAGCCACCGAACTGTTGCTCGATGGGGTATTTGAGCATTTCATAAGATCATCAAACATCATCTCTTGGGCCTGAGAGGCATAACCCTACCGAGGATGTTACTTTTGTGCTGGAAGGCTGCCTTGTAGATAATGGAGTAGTCTGTACTCTGGGCAGACACAGAAACTCACTATTAAGAGAATATAACGTGGAAACACTAGACAGAACCCAAGGATATAGAGAGGTGTACGGATGTATGTATGTATAGACTTGGCTGTGATCTCTCCGTCTTCCCTTCCGGGTGGACCCGACCTTATCCAAACACTTCCGGCTTTGCCCGACCGCCACGAAAGCGACCGACCAGAAAACGGCGAGCGTCTTTAACCACATCCGGCGCGACCACTACCCACCACCACTAGCACAATTCTGCCCGGCATGGGGCTGGCACGCCATAAGACGGCGGTCTCCCGCATTGCGAACAGCATTCGGGGTTTCTACGAGCGCAAGGAGCCCTTCCGAATCAACCATGGCTCGACCAACAGCACGCGACCGATCCGCCGAGACCGCGAAGTCGACATTGGCGACCTCCGCAATGTGTTACACGTCGATCCCACCACGAGAAGGGCCCTCGTCGAGCCCAATGTCCCCATGGACCGCCTGGTCGAGGCCACCATGAAATACGGACTGGTGCCGCCGGTCGTGATGGAGTTCCCGGGCATCACCGCAGGCGGCGGCTTCGCGGGCACGGCCGGGGAAAGTTCCAGCTTCAAATACGGGTTTTTTGACAAGACGATCCATTCGGTCGAGATGGTCCTGGCAGATGGCAGCGTGGTCAAGGCGTCGGAGAGTGAGAACGCGGATCTCTTCCACGGCGCTGCCGGTGCGGTGGGCAGTTTAGGCGTCACCACCCTGATCGAGCTGCAGTTGATCGAGGCGAAGAAGTTCGTCAAGGCGACGTATCATCCACAGCGGAGTGTAAAGGATTCGGTCCACTCGGTGCACGAACACACATTGAACGACCGGAATGACTATGTCGATGGGATCGTCTACGGGCCGGAACACGGGGTGGTCGTCGCGGGCGAGATGACGGACGAGATGCCCTCTGCGGCGCAGGTGCAGACGTTCAGCCATGCCTGGGACCCATGGTACTATCTCCATGTGCAGGAGAAGACGCGAGCGGCACAGGGCCCCGTCTCGGATTACATCCCGCTGGCCGAGTATCTCTTCCGTTACGACCGTGCCGGCTTCTGGGTCGGACGGTCGGCATTCCAGTACTTCCATTTCCCCTTCAACCGACTCACGCGCTGGTGGCTGGATGACTTCTTACACACCCGGATGCTGTACAAGGCGCTGCATGCCAGTGGGGAGTCAAGTCGGTACATGATCCAGGATCTGGCGCTGCCGTACGCTACGGCCGAGTCATTTATTGATTATACCAGTGAGAAGTTGGGCATTTGGCCGTTGTGGCTGTGCCCGCTGAAGCAAAGCCCAGCGCCGACCTTCCACCCGCATGAGACCACGGTGAAGAGTGAGGGCTTCACGCCCGGCCAGATGTTGAATATTGGCGTGTGGGGATTCGGACCCAAGGATCCGGACACGTTTGTCGCCGCGAATAGAGACCTGGAACGACGACTACGAGAGTTGGGCGGCATGAAGTGGTTCTATGCCCACACATACTATAGCCAGGAGGAGTTTTGGAAGATGTACGATCGCGACTGGTATGATGGCTTGCGACGGAAGTACACGGCGGAGACCCTGCCCAGCGTGTATGATAAAGTGCGCATCGATGTCGAGGCGGATCGGAAAGAGCGCAGCGAGTCGTGGAGTCGCAAACTGCGCGACATCTGGCCCCTTGGTGGGCTTTGGGGCATTCGCAAGGCGATTCAGAGCAAGGACTATTTCATCCATCGAAACTCCGAGTGGAAATGGAAATGAATCATGTATCATATGTAATTTAGAACGGCGATCCGCCATGTATTAGTTCGACAGAGCCGTTGCAGTAGAGCATACGGAGACAAAAGCCTGACAAATACCCATATCGCATTGAACTTGAACGTTTTCTCTTTTACACAGCGATGTAGATCAGTAGAAAAATACCTGTGATTTCGGTTGTGCGAAGGAATCCATCGCCGCAGCTGCTGGGTCGTAAGTGTCTGCATCCCTGCCCCTACAAAGCTTTAGGGCCATTGGAGTTTGTAGTCGTCTTATAAGTCTAACATATAGTAGTATAAAAATGCCCACCGCGTCGTAGCCATTGATGTTCTATTCTACCAGCCTACACAAGCCTATGCCATCGGAACTTTTTGTTCTTGCCTACTTCAAACTTTATGCCACAATAAGGAGTGTCGCCATAGAAAATCGTAGTAGATACCATGAGCCAACGTAGAATATGGTAGATTGCGGTAAAATCTATCCAGTCAATACGAAAGTGAAGCTTCCTGATTCTAATTCTTCTCCAAGAAGTCCTCGAGATGCTGCCGACTATCCTTGAGCACGTCGTAACGGAAGTTATGCTCCATAAACTCTGATGGCGACGTGGGCACATTAACCCCTTCCGGCATGTACTTCTGTGCGTGTTCCCGGATTTTCCAAGCTTCATCCTGTCCAACATTTGAGCAGACCTGTATCGCTGATGCACGCTTGATCCGAACCCTTTCAAATACTGCTAGACGGTCGCGGATCTCATCTGCCGTGGGGTTGGCCGGCAACCGAGTGAAGATCTCACTCAATGCACCTGCATCCTCGATAGCCTGGGCACCACCTTGGCCTTGGTCTATAGTATGGGTGTTAGAAATGATGTTGCATTGCAGGCCTGACTCAAAAGAACATACGAGGTAGCATAGGATGCGCTGCGTCCCCAATGAGAACTAGACGGTCACAGCTCCAAGTTGGTACGGGTTCCCGGTACAGAAGGGGCCACCGCTTGATATTCGTGGCTTTTCTGAGCGTAGGTTAGCTTTTGAAACAAGAAGGCGATCGCCCCAGCAATACCTGATAATGTTTAATATGCTGGGGTGGAAGTCATGGTATTGCGCCAAAACATCATTGACATCGGCGGACCGATCCCAGGCTATGACATTGGTTGTCAGCCACAATGGACAGAGAGTGTAAACATGAGAGACTGACATTCTTGTTCGTGACCATTATGTTTATCGGGGTGTATTCCCACAAAGTTTTGCACCGTGTTACTGCGCAAAACTATCAGTCAATGCATGAAATGATGCCAAACGGCAAGCAAAGGCAGTCTTACTTCGCACATGGATACCAAACCAGCCGCCTCACGCCCTCTGCGGCCATCACCCTCATCAGGCCATCACCGAAGTGTGGCTCTAGACTCGGGTCGTCTGGCAAGTCCTCGGTTGAGAGGAGGAAGCGAAACACTGCTGAGCCGGTAGAAACGGGTGGTGTTGCGCGGCCATGAACATGATGGATCGCGGACGTATGTATTCCGTCCGCTGCGACAATGAGATCCGCGCCGTGCACCGACCCATCAGCCAGCGTTACATAGCCCCCAGAAGCGTCATATCCAACGACCTTTGCGTTCAAGACGATATCTGCAGGCGATCCAGGTCCCTCCTGGGCGGTAGCTAGACGTCGTAGCTCCGAATGCAGGTCGACTCGATGGGCCAGGAACCACGGTGCACCATAAACCTCATCACACTTGGAGCAGTCTACTTCCGCCAATGGTTTGAGCGAGCTGCCGAGTGCTACAATTGACTGGCGTGCGGCCACCATGCGCGCTAGTTCCACATTGAATCCCCAGTGCGAGAGAACCCGAGCGGCATTTGGGCAGATATTGATAGCTGCACCAATTTCGTGGAGAAACGACGACCGTTCAAATATCTGCCAGGCCCGTGGCCGGTTGTTAGCCTGTGTTTTAAATGATCGGCACGAACTGCGTTCCTCTTACCTGTACCTGGTGACCAGCACGACGCAAACCAATCGCAGTCGCGAGGCCACCAATACCACCTCCGACAATGATCACTTTCATTGTTATCGATCGGGTATGGCCGAGATACTGGTTAATCCAGACGTGAAGATCGATCGATGATCCAGGCACTGGAGGCAGGAGGTGTCTCATAAGTGTTACGCATCCGATCCCCACATTCCAGACGGACGCTGGCAATCGGAGGGAATTCCAACGCCCCGTGTGTTCGTATTCCGCATCGAGCAGGGATTCCCCACCATCCGACAGGACCAGGTGTCAGATTGTTTCGTCACGTTTCAGCTGGATGGTCGCATTCGGCTCTCCCGAAAGGGCCATGGCCTCAATCGGTCTTCAGATCATCCGACGTAACGACGATATCTCCCATTGCTGACCCTTCATGCGATATGACTTTGACGCGTGGCATGGCCCAGTCTGGGCTCGTCTGGGCTCCCTCCACAAAGGCAGCTTTCAGCATACCAACAATCTCACCGTCCCCCATCGGCAACTGATCAGATCGATATGGAGAAGAGGTGAGCGGAAACACCACCAACACAATTTCTTTCAATTGTTTCATCCTACATATACTGTCCATCCAATACGCGCCAAAGGACGCATAGTCATGGACATCAATCATCAGCCGTTGGAGAGCCGCCCTCTCCGCGGTGCTGAGGTATGCTAACACTGCCTCGTGCAGATGTACAACATCCTGCTCGGGGGCTAAATAAATGCAGCCATGAGGCTTATATTCCGTCCGAAAGTAAGGCGCATACAACCGTAGGGTCACATGGCGGGCCTCCGTATTTACTTGTAGCTGCGGCGGATTGCCGCAGTCGGCGCGAAAGCAGCGAGCATATCGCCGTGACGTGCGAAGGATACCCCGGTCGCACGAGATATGGATCACTCGCTCATGGGGGAGAGAGAGGTGCCAGATGTAGTGTCGAATTTCCGGTGGCAATAGCGGGAAAAGGTGGAAGGTAGTGGCCATAGGGTCGTGATATTGGGGATCTGTCGGTCCTCCCATGGATCTTGAACTGCGAGAGAAGGAAGAAAGCATTGAAATGAGAATCTCGACTGCAGTGGACAACCTGGCCGTCCAGGCTGTCAGGCTGTCATGGAATACCGTGTGTCATGTGACATCAATGACTTACAACTCCAGCCCTAAAGGCTGACAGCCAAGCACACTAGAAGAACAAAGCACTTCCTCCCCTTCTTTCTTTTGCCCTTATGGCGTATTGATTTCCCTCTTGGTTGCCACTGGCAAACAGTGTCTACCCAATTCCACTTCAAATTACTCAGATTCCACTGCAACTAACAGTACCGTGTGGGAAGCTTGTGCTGGTCGACCAGGGAATGCGCAATATAACCTGACAATTGCAGCATGTAACCGCATGGACTAATACCACTACGGAGTATGCTCCGTTCTCGCTTTTGATAAATAAAATGTTAGTCGCGGTTGTCGCAACTTTGCTCATAAAATCCCGGCCGAGAGATCTCCCGGGATATGTCCATGAGTATTTCGACTAGCCTGAACCAGTCTGGGAAACAAAATAAATGAAATCCGAAGTCCTGTGTGGTCCGCTATGGCGTCTGCTATCTAAACCTTTCAACAGGGCTTTTGAAGCAGACATCCTCAGTGCCCCTCTCGACAGCCATATGTTGCGGATGGCAGGCCTTGGTTAGAGACCTGCTTGAAGTCTCCAGCAGCACTGCCACACACTCATTTCCTTGACTTGGCCTTTTTGCTTGTTTTTGCCCAGAGTTGCTTGGTAGAAGCAAAGACAGAGAATCCGCGAATCGAGATCCAACGTCGAAAGATGGGTGGAGAAGCTGAAACAACTTTGGGGACCCTGGGGAAATGTTGATATCGCCTGGACTTCGATTCGAGCAGACAGTCCGGATACTACCCGCATGATCCACTTTACTCCCAGGGTGGACCATGGCATGGACATGCAGCATCAGACAACTCCACTCAGATGCCATGCAATTTCGGGATCACTATGCTATCGACCTGTTAGGAACGAATTGAGTGGTAGTATGAACTTTAGCTGCCTCTAGTTGCCAGCCCAATACGGCCCGTCATCAAATTATGTTAACGGTTGCGCGCGCCAGTTCAGACACTCCCACCATTCCATTCTCGCTTATAGATCGCTTGCCACCATGTGGTGACTAGATAGTGGTAATTTCGGCTTCCATGGTCCTTGTCAGTCGTTCAAATGCCTGGCCATGGGAGTCATTTTCTCACAAGGTATCGCACAAAGAGCCCCTGATTTACTCTATAAAACGCGACGTCCCAGCGCGAGTCGAACCAGACCAAGCACTTTGGAATTTTTTTCTCAACCTCCATTTCTTTCACGATGTCGTTTAATCCCAACAATGTCGATCTCGACACCGCGGACCCGGCAGAAATCATCTGTTACCTCAACGCCTCGGAAAACGACTACGATGGACGCTTAGGTGCGCGTGTATCCGCGATCTTTGTGATCCTGATTATCTCCACCGCTGTTACATTCTTCCCTGTAATAGCTAAGCGTGCTCCTCGCCTTCATATCCCACTTTACGTCTATCTCTTCGCGCGATACTTCGGTGCAGGTGTCATTGTGGCCACAGCGTTTATCCATCTCTTGGATCCCGCATACGATGAAATTGGACCGGCGTCTTGCGTTGGTATGACCGGGCACTGGGGGGACTATTCTTGGTGCCCAGCCATTGTCCTTGCTTCTCTCATTGGAATCTTCCTTCTCGACTTTGGCGCAGAGCGATATGTTGAGGTCAAGTACGGAATCTGCCGAGAGGACCCGGAGCCTATCATGACCAGCGCAACGGACAACAGCTTGCATACTACTACAGTGGCTAACCAAGCCCCTGTTGAGAAGGAAGCACAGCTTGAATCTCAATCCATCAATGACTCGTTGTCGGAGAGGTCTTTCAAGCAGCAGATTGCCGCCTTCCTAATCCTAGAGTTCGGCGTCATCTTCCACTCAGTCATTATTGGCTTGAACCTCGGTGTTACTGGTGAAGAATTTTCCACTCTATACCCGGTCCTCGTCTTCCACCAGTCATTTGAGGGATTGGGTATTGGCGCCCGGATGTCAGCGATTCCCTTCCGCAAAGGCAGCTGGTTGCCCTGGGTTCTGTGCACGCTGTATGGCTTGACCACACCGATATCTATCGCAATCGGACTCGGAGTCAGAACCACCTACAATTCAGGCTCATTCACCGCGAATGTCGTCTCAGGTGTTCTGGATGCGATCTCTGCTGGTATTCTGATCTACACCGGATTGGTCGAGTTGCTGGCTCGCGATTTCCTCTTCGATCCCCATCGTACTCAAGACAACAAACGACTGGCATTCATGGTGATTTCAATGCTTTGGGGAGTTGGTTTGATGGCACTTCTTGGCAAGTGGGCCTAGAAAATGTTTCGCAGGGTGGAGCAGGAAATAGGTTCTGCGTTATCCAAATGCCCAGTCTCGATGTCTCCAATCTGTGGCTGTACAGTTACCTTGCACTTTCCACCAGGTTATCGTGCTTTATAGTCTCACTTATTCGTTCTAATTGTCTCGCTTTGCCTTTACTTGCCTTGGCGTGGTGAGCAAACGTCGCGCCCAGTCTATGGAAGCAATTCTGTGTATAGCTACATTGACTTAATCAATATCGATCATCTTGCACACTATATTCTTGCGAGGCATTTCTATAGACATTAGACTCGGTAACAGGCTTCGATTAATAGTTACATCTTAATCACGAGAAGCGTTGATAACATAAGCCAAGGATTGTAAGGGAAGAAATCGAAGTAAGAGGTACTTTCACATGACGCAGTCTACGAACCTCAGAGCCGTCAGCGTAATATTCAAGGGTTCATGTAGGCAAATATCCTAATAGGGAAACAGAAACGTGAAAAGGCACTCGAATGCGAAGCATTTATTGAACTCAGTAGCGAAAGGTATGGACAAGCTAATCCGAGCAGGCATATAGAGGCATGAGTCCCTTATCCTCACGCCTCACACGAGGTTCGCCACCCAAAAGTGCTGTAAAATGCAGGAGGGAAACCTTCACCGTGAAGGTATCCATTGGGGTGGTCATATACATAGGCTGCTACAAGGCAGCAATGAGTCAAATACCATACTCATTATTACAACTAAGCGGAATTGCCTTCCCTATTCCATAAACGTATAATATCCTTGCGTATCCTTATTCATAGGGCGTGGGGGCTACGCTAAACATCACCAATCACTCTTTGCTTGCTCGGAGGTGCCGTAACTTCATATACTTGGCACGGAGGCATGTGCATACTCCAGGTTTCACTAGATCACGACTGCGCGTGAAAAGTTCGGCACTTCGCACGAGCTACAGGCAACCGTATTCAATGTCATGTCTAGGCGTACGTTCTGGGGTGGGACCCAGCTTGAAGTGGTAAAAACTTGCTTGCGCAGATGACGGGAATCCTTTGTCCGTAAGAAACCTGAGAACAAATTATGTATAATAACGCGACTAGACTATCTTCCATGCTTGGCTACACGAAATTTATCGGCTCGTAGCGAACCGGATACCTTCTTAGGGAACCTTACCGACGCTGCCGCAGTCAGCCATGGCTTGCTTGGGCCAATACCAATCTGCTGGTGGATCATAGAATGATCAGGGTTTTGTCACAGAGAGCATCACACCGGTGGTATATTTGTCATTTCTATCAGCAATGCAGGTCCTGATCAGGCAAGAGCGTAAGCAGCTCCTAGGCTCCTATTCTTTCCCTGTTGAGTGGAGGATTTTAGAAGTCCTGTTGCTTTGACCTGCTGGTGGGGGCAGATTGAAGACGACGATGACCTATCTTATTGGACCTTATTCCTCTTGTTAGCTGAATCATGAGATGCGCGATTTTAGCAGTTTCCTGGGTGGGAGATTAGTACTCTGTTGTGGGTGCTGCTAATCTCCCTGAACCGGGGCAACCCATATAATCTCACAGGAAAAGATTTATTTTTTTTGCCCTCTTTAGTGCGTTCCTTTGTGGATTATAGGCTAGCTGGCAGGAAAAGATAATATTGCATTAGACGCCGCACGCAGGGAAGTGAAATATAGGAGATAGGGGGTCCTGACGACCCACGGGAGTGCTACCAAGGTGCTCAAGTTCCCAAGGTCCTCATCTGTATTTGCGTATAAGAGCGCCATCTCGAGAATTTGACCCAGCTCAGTTGGATCTTTTCTTTTGGTTTTGGCTCCGTATTTCCTTTGAGTAGTCTAGGATGCACGGTAGGATCCCAGTATAAGCGATGCCGGTCTTCAGACCTCGTTGACACTGGAAAGCGCACTACTCATGTATACTATCTACGCGGAGTGGGGCAGTCATGGTGCCTTGAAACTCACGTATGTCGGCTGGCAACGTCGGGCTATACCATCCCTGTCACAGTCTACCTGATCCAACTCCACAACATGTTATTGTATGATGGGATCGCGGAGAATGAGGCTTGGAAAGCTGCCTCTCCCCCCACGCCGCCATGAAAGCCTAGCGCTTCCGTGGGCTGATGCGCTATGCCGATGCCCAATGCCTTTTCTGCGGTTCTGGCGGGTAAATCCCATTTATTTTGCTTTGCACTGGCCACTAAATCAAGCCCGTCAAAGGTATAAATAGGACGTTTCTGGCAGGCAAAGTCCAGTTTCTTCCATCATCATATTCACTCGTCGCACACAAGCATCCAAGCCTTTAATTCAAGTTACAAAACCCCTTCGAGAAACCTCTCAAAGCTTTCCACTTCCATCAAAATGTCTCCCTGCTCTTGCAACTGCTGCAGCGGTAACTGCGCTAGCTGCTCCTGCTCTTCCTGCAGCGTAAGTGACCATATCCTGAGACCTTTCATGCTTGCAACACAGCCAGACTTACACATCTCCACAGCATTAAGGAACCACTCTCAATGTGCTGTCGCGCACTTGTCCTATACCCGGCTCGCCTTCCTCCCTGCCTCTGATTCCCGGTTCGATCTCGCGGTTGCCAAGGATTGTTCGACTTGAGTGCTGGTTCTGATGGGATGGGCACGTTAACGCGATGGGCCAACACGGATAATATGACATGCATGTATGATTCTGTTTTTGTACCGCCTTACTTCAGCCAAGATACATGTAGGCAATATAGAAGCTGCATGCCTTGTTGAACTTCGAATATGCAAATCTCCTCGTGATACCTGCTTCCACACCAGTGCCAAAACATAGGTTGACATAAGATCATTGTCTTATAACCACTATTGCTTGACTTGCTTTACTATCAACTGCACATTTGCACAGTTTCTACATGAGGTGTCCTCATATGTATCCGGATCTTGTGTTCCTTAATCTTAATACCCTTACAATGCCATTGTAGTTTCATAATATCATATAGCCTCATCTTCCAAAATTAACCAATTACATTATGCCGGTACCTGCGAATTACTAGCACGTGGGCTGAATACTCACAGCGTTTTAGACGCATCTTGTGGTAGCTCGAGTGCTCAATGACCGGTCTTCTCCGGCAGTGAATTCACGCCTCAGTTGTACCAACCGGGTAACCCCAAGTATACACCAAGTGGATATATTTGGCTTGACTCGAGCTACGACGCTTTATGTTTGTTGGAGGTTATGAACGGATATTACATATATTTGTGTGAAGTTGCAAACCGGATTCTAGTATCATGTCAAGACTTCAGCAGTTAGGGGTCATCTTTTTATGGCTTGCTTAGAAGAAGAACGGCAGAGAGGGAATGGCGCGATCAATTGCATATGGATTCTTCTCACGTTGGCCGGCTATACAGTATTGACTCGATGCTCTGGAGAAGGTGAGTGACCTCAGAATCCATAGATGGAGACGGATGCGGAACAAAGATGGTCCGTATTCAGAGCCTAAGGTATTTAACAACGCCTTGCAGCCTGAGGCCGCGGTTATCGGTAGTGGTGTGCTGGCAGCAGGAACAAAGTCCAAGAAACAAGACAAAAAGCCAGCTGGGAAGCTTCTGCAACATGAACAAGTAAATATCACCAATCACTTCTGGTGAAATTTCTCTTGAATATTTTCTGAGGTTTCTATCTGAACTTCAGCCTTCGGTCACCGGCTACGGGCTTTAAGGCTTTAGATGCGATGGCTAAATATAATTGGATATAAATTCACATCAACTCATATAAATATATTGCTATAATATAGTACATTATATACAAAAGTCTTGACTATACATCTTTGATATCAATATAATCTATAATGCACAGACAGAGTCTAGGAACCTGATGAAAATATATATTGCAATACAGTGCCCTAGGCTTGATTAGGTCATTACCTATTTGGGCTGGTAGTTAATAGTGATAGTTACTTGAAGGATCTCAGGTAAAATCGACTATTGTCTAATAGGATATTTCCTACAATGGAATGGTCGTCTGACTGTTTCAATGCAAACTAATGTGACCTGTATGGCTACTAGGAGACCACCCAGGTCGATCTCTCTCTTCTCGGCTTCTCTGATTGATCAACTTTCTTCCAGGCCCTGGGACACAAGGCAGGCTTAGACTGCGTACCATTGCCCCGCAATATATGAGGGAAATTGTCCAGGGTCCAGTATGCGCTAGTCGTCTGTGCATCCTCCATCGACTGCCACCCCGCAGTATACTGACGCCAGATATTCTGACCCATGGCCCTTGTTCTTCACGGCAAAGGAGGTTCTGAAATGAACATGGAATGTTGAACTTCCCCACAATCTGTGATGTGATCTAAATACACTATTTCTCTTCATGAATGTGGCATCGGCAGGGCTAAGGAGACATCATCTTCTTTGGGGGCGCATGCCGACGCTGGTCAAAATACGAGACCCCGCTTCCAACAACATCGGAAACCCTAGGAACTCACTATTCTCATTGAAGTACGGACCACCATCCGAAGTTGAAGTTAGGATAAGCGTGCTGGAGTATCGCGGGACAGTTCTTCATAGCGGGTTAGATTAATTTAGATTGATAGATCCCCCGGGAACCCCAGATCTCCGCCTATCGATGAGGATCAGGTTAATTAAGAGACCCAAACCAAGAAACTTAAATACGCCATCCTCGGTACTCTGTTCCCGATAATGGATATCATAGGTCAGAATTCGACCATACAATACTCGGCAGCTGGATGAGAATCATCTGGCTGACTGGCATTCCAACTTGTAGTCGCAGTTGGCCTATCCAAGCCGCAAATTCCTGCGCACGGTGTCTGCCAGGCAAGGCTAGGCACTATATCTATGACAGACGGGACAACATACCGAGGCATATGTGCTGGACGCTTCTACAACACAAATACTATAAAGATGGCTGCTTCGTCCGAGGAAGAACTTCTATCCAGACTGCATCGCACTCGCATCGCACAGACACAATCCACTTTCTAAAGAAGTTTCTCATTATGCATTTCCGCAACATCGTGATTGCACTGGCTGCGACTGCAGTGGCAAGCCCGGTGGATCTCCAGGAACGGCAATGTATGTTAGGGAATGGACCCTTCCGTGGCGTGAGTGATTACTGACAATCTGGAGCAGTGTCTGGTGGGAACGAGTTGCGGGATGGCCCTTGCAAGCCCATTACCTTTATCTTCGCCCGAGCTTCCACGGAGCCAGGCCTTCTGGTAAGCTTAAGTTCATCCTGTTCTACGTGATGATACTAATCAATGCAGGGCGTTTCAACTGGCCCTGCGGTCTGCAACCTGTTGAAGTCAGCTAGACCAGATGATGTCGCCTGCCAGGGTGTCGGACCCAGATACACTGCGGATCTCCCATCAAATGCTCTGCCAGAGGGAACCTCTCAAGTTGCAATTGCAGAGGCACAAGGACTGTTTGAGCAAGCTGTTTCCAAGTGCCCTGACACTCAGATTGTTGCCGGTGGCTACAGGTGTGTCTAGGCTGTCCCCTACGTGTTCCATTCATACTGATGGCATCTCTAGCCAAGGAACAGCTGTCATGAACGGTGCCATTAGGCGCCTTTCCGCAGATGTGCAGGACAAGGTCAAGGGCGTTGTTCTTTTCGGGTACACACGCAATGCCCAAGAGGGGGGCCAGATTGCAAACTTTCCCAAAGATAAAGTCAAGGTCTATTGCGCAGTGGGAGATTTAGTCTGCCTTGGGACTTTGATTGTGGCACCGCCACATTTCACATATCTTTCTGACACTGGTGACGCTAGCGAATTTCTCCTGTCCAAGCTGGGGAATTAGTGCTGGGACGCATTGAATCTTCCGCCTCGTGTCGGATGCTCCCCCCACTCTCTGCCTTTCGTTCATTTCCCCTGAGATGTCCTTGCCGGCGTGATGGGAGTGAGTCAACTGACGGAGTGCTCGTATATTCGTTTGTCATGAATGCTTTTCATCCGAGGTAAATGGGGTGCAGACCTCATGTGTACCGGACAATGCTTTGATTGTGATTGAATTTTTACATCTTAAGTTCTGTAATGTTCCTTAAAACACGAGTGATTCTCACATGAGCTATGCACTTCTTTCGATTCTCATCAGTAAGTAGTAGACATGTCGCCACAATTTTTCAGGATACCGACAAAGGACGACTGGGGTAACATCTGCTTGACTTGTGTAATACAGGGCGTGACACGAGATGAATGCTTGACCACCCCGGATCCATACTCTAACTGAACCCCTACTCTAGCGTTCCGGGGTCGCGTATGGTGTAGGGTCGGTTATAGATACTGGTCGGCTACATGATAACAGCAACCCGCGTAAGTGAATGGCGTAGTTGTCGCGAAAGTATACATAGTCTATCGAAGTCTCATTGGTATGCAAGCCACAGCTACAGGATAGCATGTAAGCACAAGCCCGTCGCCAGACGATGTGGCATCTATCGTGGTAAAGTGGTCATGTAAAGACTCAACCCACTGCATCCGAAAAGTGGAGTGTCCGGTAGCTAAGGCAGATTACAGGAAGCTGCTAAGAGAGTTCTGAGAGCAGTGCAACTGGATAGATGTATGAAATTATGTCCGTAATTATGGTATTCATATGCAAAATAATACTATGTACATACTTCACGCGATTCGCGTTGATGGTATATCTAGGCCGGGAGATCAACATGATCTCCCTCCATATCTTCTTGCCCCTAACGAATCTATGAGCATAAGACCCGAGGCGACGGATGAGGTAAGGCGACCACGCAGTGGCGTTGAGCTGATGGTGTTATCCGTTTCCCAAACGGATGTGATCTGATATTCGTGGGTCGTCGTCTAGTTGTGGCTCCTCCGGCTTTTGGAGTAGGTTTCGATTAAACGTATATGCGAAACGATGCTCGCGCATCATGACCAGCATGATAGCATGCTTCAGCAGATTCCGGAGGTGATATGGCGGCACAAACGTGTCGTCATCTATCACCACGGTTGCAGCCAACTCCACAGAGCGGTGCCATGGCGGTGCCCTCTGGGATGACAGCAGGCGGGTTGCCGAGAAAAGAAATGTTGAATTGCAGTCTCGCTGGGTTTCTTATGCAGCTGGTTTCGGCCAGCCGGGAATGTCTGCAAACCAACGCGATCGGTAAATCTCGTCCCCCAGGTTGATCTGTTGTCTGACTCCATCGACGACAATATTTGTGTGGTTCCCCCGTAGCAATCGCCATAGGGACTGTACGTAGACGAAGGTTCCATCCGGCGCCATGCTGAACCCCTTCAGGTCTGATTCGGGTAGCTCGTGGTACTCTCCTGCCCTGTCAAAGCCTTTGCGATCGTTGGTGGTGACCTCGAACCCTCTCATATACGTATCAATCACGCCTTTGCTATCGAGGAAGAATTCACGGGTGTCCAGGTCAAAAGCGTGTAGCCCTCGATCTTGCGACATGAGAAACTTTCGGTCATTGGGAATGGGAACGAGATCGTGTGGCCCACACCACCAGGGGTATCCTGGGCCCCATTCCGTCTCCTGATCCCATGCCTCCGGGAGTCGGTACATGAATTCCTCGGTGTCTTCCAGCTCGCCGGTAGTTGCATTGTAGGGATAGCCCTGGATGGTTCCGTATGCTGGGATTGGGTCAGATCCATCGGCTGCAGCGTCCGTACCAGCGGCCCACAGCATCTGCTCTTGCTCGTCCCAAATCATGCCGTGTATGGCGCGCAGACCGGTAATATTCTGCAGGATCAGCGGCTCGTCCACCAGGGGGTTATCAACGCTGGAGTTATAGACGAGGATGCCGTCCCAGGCGTTGGAGCCCGTGGTGCCGACTGCTACTCGATCTCCAGGCAACGGCTCAAGAGTATGAGCATTCCAGAGAAACTCATTTTGCCGGCAGACAGCGAATGTGATCAGTTTGTCTGTCTCTGGGTTGTCAGGGGTATGGTTGATCATGAGCACGAGATCGCTATAGATCGCCGCAATGGCGGTCCCGTTCTTAATCCACTTGACTTCAGTGGCATCATTCGCGTCGCTATACAGACAGTGCCTAATATAAGGCGGAAGTTCCTGGGTAACGTCATCCCGACCCCAACTCCATTTCACCATCCCAGTTCGGTCGTGGATCTTGAGCAGCGGTGGGATTCCATACACTCCAGTGATAATGTCATCCCAGTATTCATCGGTAGCCTCTGCTGGCGGTGGGCTCGTGGGTGACGGTGTGATACTCGGTTGAGTCGTCGGTGTTTGGATGATAGACGGACCAGTATCGAGCGCCTCAGTCGTACTGGGTGGAGCCAAGACCTGTTGATTCCCCGGCCTCAACCTCGCCTGAGGTTGAATCGGCTGGAGGGACAGGTCGGACACCTGGTTGACGACATACAGGAACCAAGTGAAGATGTTACTCACCATGGTCTGAATGGTTCGTGATTTCCCCTACGAAGGGGCCCGGCAGGGCCTGGGGGAAAGGGGGAATGCAGTCAATAAATATGGATCGGCTCCCCATAAAGCCAAGAAATGGAACAACCGATTGTTGAACTCCGATGAGTAAGATATGCTCTCTGCCTATGAAATTATGATCTCCATATGCACGCGACCATGGGGGAATCTGATCCCTCTACAATTGTTCGCGACCCGTAATTTGGCCAATCACCGAGAGTATTTGGCTAAGTGGATCATGGTGGCACACCTTCAGCCACACAGTACTGCCAGTTTTCTTTTCTTTTTTGGCTTTTTCGTGTTCCTAATAATAATACAGACTTTGATTCGGTGGTCAGTTTGCGACCGTTGTCCAAAAACTTGGCCTTTCATCGATCAGAATGAGTTTTCTCGCCTGCTTTTCTCGGCAAAATTCACACCCCCTCGCCATAAGGAGCCAAGGTTACTCGAGGCCTAAGATAGAGACTTGCGCCGGTATAGGCAACGATCTTCTTTCGGTTCCCCAGTCAATATCTGCCGTTCCCGCCAAGGTGGAGCCCAAGCGTCGTCATGACCTTCAATCGAAACGCCGAGTGCACCCAATAACCATGGTGTCTCCCTCGGGCCTGAAGCAGACTTTCATGATTCAAAACCTCCGAAAAGCAAGGATCCAGAAATGGTGGTGGCGCCCAATAGCCGGTCAGAGCTTTACGTGGCGTAGGGCTGATACTGTCCTCATGGCGTCTCCCGCGAAGGGGTATGCGCGTACATTTCACGATCAGCGGTCACCTCCTGAGTGCGAAGATATTAAGCCGCTGTTCTCCCCTTGGATCCTCTGCTACCCTAGGCAGAGAGGGTGTCTCCTCACCGTTGGATTCGCACATTCCAAGGAGAAAAGAAACCCGACGCATCCGGCGAGCTGTGCCTGCCAAGGCCTCGGTGTTCACCACCAGAATTGGTTCGGCTTTGGGGCGTTGCAAGCGCTTTTAGCTGGCTTGGCAACCCTCAACCATTTCGACAGGGGCGAGACTGCAAGTGGGCTCCGCTTTTTACCGAAAGAACAGACGCCGGTGTGGCTTTCTTGACTTCCCAAGGCATGTCAGAGTAAATGACTCGTCTGTCCTGTTCCACCCAACCGTAAGACTAGCCAGGAGACAATCCTCGAACGATAACGTGAAATTGTTCAGCAGAATAGGGAAATTGATCGTGTGAGGAAACAGGGAGATCTGTCTATCGAACAACTCCCATCCCCTCCACAATTGTATTCTGGCAAGCTTCCACCTCCATGGAGCATGTGATAATGTCTATGTACTATGGGGAAGTGTTTTAGTCCGTCCGCAGCAAATGAGATCCACCTGAAGTGTTGGTAACTTGAACTTAGCTTCACGTTGTATCAGCGGAGGACGCCTTATCTAATATCAGGTTGTATGATACTATCGTATTCGGGTTTGGCCCAGTGGATCCTCCAGTCTTCGGCGTAGGTATGATTGGCCTGAACAGACTGGTATTTTTGTATTTTTT